>NC_056743.1:929939422-930239422 GCF_019279795.1 Protopterus annectens | reverse complement strand
AATTCAGAAAATCTGATCAGCTGTTTGTCTCCTATGCGGAAAGCAGAAAGGGACTTCCAGTTTCAAAGGTATCTTTATCCAGATGGCTAACATCTCTGATTACCCTTGTTTATGAGATTAGACACCAAAACTGCCTAATAAGCCTAAAGCCCATTCCACCAGAGCTTTGGCTACTTCTCTAGCCTTCCAAGACAGACTGCCTATTGACACCATTTGTGCAGCGGCTACTTGGGCTACTCCTCACACTTTTATTTCCCATTATAAGTTGGATTTAGCTTCTAGGCATAGAGCTAATTTTGGTTCCACTGTTCTCAGGAGTCTGTTCCGTTAGGCCACCGGGACAAGGTGCTAGGGACGCGGTCCCATCCAGCAAGAATGAAGGCGAGATAGACAACTTAACATATAGAAGTTATGTTCTTACCATAACGTTCCATGTTAGTTGTCTTCTTCTCGCCTTCTTCTTGGCCCCACCCTCCTTCCCCCTGGCCTGGACAGACCTAGAGGAGTTGTGATCGTGACCTCTCTTTCTACCACCTCTTTCTTAGCTATATGCTATTATGCATATTTCTTGTTTCAGGATGTAGGTCACCCTTCTTCTTCCTGTTGTTAGAGGTGGATTCTGTTTTTTACAGTTATACTGTTTCTGTTATAAGCTGGGGTTAGCTTACAAACGAGATCTGAGGTAACTCTCGCCTAGCATTGTGGGATATAAGGGGAGCCTCGAGCCGGTGGAACCTACTCTCGAGCTTTTAGAGTGGCCGAGTCGGAGCCGAGGTCGGCTCCGAACCCATCCAGCAAGAAGAAGGCGAGAAGAAGACAACTAACATGGAACGTTATGGTAAGAACATAACTTCTATTTATTTCTTACAGAGCCATACAAAGATGCTGATGTACTAAAGTTCCATTTTCCTCTACAGTGACATCACCAGTAGTCAACATTACTTCTAGACACACTAAATTGATGTTCTTCGTGTTTCACTGTTGCAGTCATTACATTTAGGTAATCTGGGCAAGTTGCCCTCAGTCGGCCTGAATAACAAAGTCTTGGGTCCGGCGTCGGTTGCTGTCTCTTTTTCCATGACGTCAGGGGTATAAAACATGCAGCTGATGCCATTTTAATTGGTCTTTCTTGCCGCGCGGTGCCCGAAGCAGAAGCAGTTCGCAAATGCCGGTCACTCAACTCCTGAAATTTTTGTATTAGAGTTTCAGAACCGAAGTCTTCAATTAAAGCTAAGTACCCCGTTGGGGAAACTTTTTCTTGCTCCTTACCGATGTCAGTAAAAGTTAATAATTGCATTACTTGTGGGAAGCAAATACCTCATAAGGATTTTCATTTGTACTGTATTCCTTGCCTAGGCCCAGATCATAACGTGCCTTGCTGTCGGTTTTATGCTATATTTAACCAGCACACTATTAAGCATTGGTATATTTTTTCTTCAAAATATTTTGGATCCAGATTTAAGTACCCTGAAATGTCGTCTGATAGCAATCCGACTACCTGAGTTCACAAAAAAACGCAAAGAAAAAGACAGACCGTCGCGGTCCAAAACCAACGACAAAGCTTCTCCTAAGCCAGTCACCGGTTTACTGCTACTCAGTGAGGTGCTTTCGCAGCCCCTGATACCTGCTACTTTTGAGTCGCAGGCCTCTACCGAGACCCATGCGGAGTGCGGCATGCCGCGAGATTCTCAGAGTATTGAACCCGCGGATGCCTCTCCCTTGGATGGGTCCGGAGCCACTGAGCAGGCACCGGGTTCTGAGGGTGTTTTCAGGCCTCAACATTTTTATATAAAACCAACGCCAGCTTCAAAAACAAAATCAAAAGCAACTTCTAATTCTAAAAAACTGACGCACGAGCCACGTGCTCAGGCCCCTATGCCAAAAAAACAGATGCTCAAAATGGCTGAACACTTAGTTACCTTGATCAGGGGTTCCCAACCCCCCCGCTAAGAGGCCTAGGCAAGACACTGATTATGAATCTTCAGATCAGGTTTCTATTTCTTCTGATTCTTCTTCTGATCAGGAGTTTTCTATACCACCCTATGAGGATTCAGATGCAGAAGAATCCATCCCATCTGCATCTCCTCCTGAAGATTATTCTTTTGGGGAAACCTTGCATACCTTAAGGGAACATTTTCATTGGGAGAGTCAGGATTTCTCTGAATCAAAAAAGAGGCTTAGGGAGTTCCTTCTTCCTCATTATAGGCATTTGGCTATACCTCCTGTATTAGACATTGTTGATGTGTTTTCGGAATCAGGCATGGCTTCTGATTCCCTACCTCCGGCTCCTAGTAAGCCAGACAGATATTACAGGGTTCCTGACTCCCACAAATTTCTATTCAAAAATCCTGCTGCTGATCCTGAAACTATCTCACAGGGTCTCAAAGGTGTAAAGGCCTCGACAGCGAAAATTCCTACCCCCTCTGATAGAGACTCCAGGGTGCTGGATAGATGGGGAAAGAAAGTTTATACGTCTGCAACCTTTGCAATTAGGGCCTTAAACTGCCAGTTTCATATGCTTAAATATCAACAGCATGTTATGGGCCTATTGAAACAGAAAATTATGTTGATTTCTGATTGTGTCGAAAATAAAGAATTACAGGAATTATTGCATGCAGCAGAACAGGTTGGAAAGCATACTTTGCAATGTGGTTTTGATTCCTTGGAGAGGCCTCTTGCAGGTCCACAGTTACTGGATCTGTGATTACAAGGCATGCCTGGCTTAAGGAACAAAAATCTGTCTGATCATGTTAAAGCTAAATTGTTGGATGCCCCTTTACAGCATGATACTCTGTTTGGTAATAAGGCAGAAGAGGTTTTAAAGAAAATGAAAGACAAAGCTAAATCTATGCAAACTGTAAAAGATTACTTACAAGTGCAGCCTCCCAGATTCAGTAGGCACTGGCCTACTATAAATTGGTCCTTTCCTGTGTCCAACAGAGCCTCTCAAGGCAAATCCAGGCACTCAAAAGGCTCTAGATACCAATCACAGGGGTCTTACAGGTCAAAGCAATGGGGTGCCTCCACCTCCAAATCTGGAGTACTAGAAAATCTTGATGATGATAAATGGAAGAGATTCTGTGCTTGGAACCAAGCACAAGGAACGGACAGCAAAACCAAATATCCCTCAAATTTTACAATACTTGACTGAGATGCTTGACAATTGCCTGTCCTTCTCTTCAATAAAATCCATGCCTCTGCCATCTCTGCTCATTACAACACGGAGCCTCCCATCTTTTCTCATCCTCTGCTAAAACAGTATCTTAGAGGGGCCATAAACTTAAGGCCACCCAGAATATCACCAACTCCTGCATGGGATCTCAATTTTGTGCAGGAAAAACTCACCCTGCCTCCTTTTGAACCAGCAGCTGCTGCGGATATAAATTTTCTATCTTGGAAAACAGATTTCCTTTTGGCAATCACTTCAGCAAGAAGGGTTTCAGAACTACAGGCTCTCATGGCTGTGGAGCCTTTTATTACATTTTACCCGGCCAGAGTGTCCCTCAGGACCAATCCTTCCTTTATGCCTAAGGTGGTATCCAGCGTGGCTCTTAACCAAACTATTCACCTGCCAACATTTTACCCAAATCCGCCGAACAAGGGGGAGCGGATTCTGCATTCATTGGACGTACACAAGATTCTACTTAAACAGGACCAAATCTCTAAGAAAGTCTGAACAACTACTGGTGGCATTTGCTTCAGGATCAGAGGGGAAGGCTATATCAAAGCAGACTGTTTAAGTGGATAGGCCACTGCATTTGTTTCTGCTACTTGCATCATGGTAAACCTGTACCCAAGGGAATCAGGTCACTTTCCACCAGAGCTGCCTCTACCTCAGCAGCCTTTCTCAGAGGAGTACCAACCAAAGACATTCTAGAAGCTGCTACTTGGAGCTCATTTCATACCTTCACAAAGCATTATCATTTGCCTCTCTTCTCTAAATCCAGGGCAGGCTTTGCTACTGCAATTCTGCAGGGCCTTTTAGCCGCTCCTAATGCTATCTAGCTCCATCCTCCCATCCATAGCTTTGGGATTCTACCCAAATGTAATGACTGCAACAGTGAAACACGAAGAACATAGTACAGTTGTGTACACTTACCATAAATGTAGATGTTCGAGTGTATTCACTGTTGCAGTCTGGGTTACCCACCCGCCATCCCCCAATTCTATAACTTCTCTTTCCTTCACTATACTCTAAAGCCTTTGTGGTGTATTTGCTTTTAGATGAAGGTAAAGTTTGTTGCTATAAGTGCATTTTCATATATTGCTGTTTATTTATATATATATGTGTGTGTGTGTATATATATGTGTGTGTATATATATATATATATATATATATATATTTTTTTTTTTGCACCCCATTTCCCCATTTGGGGGGCACCTGACATCTGGGGCAAGAAAAACTGATTAAAATGGCGTCAGCTGCATGTTGTATACCCCTGACTACCTGACGTCATGGAAGAAGCGACAGCAACCGGCGCAGGACCTAAGGCTTTGTTATTCAGGCCGACTGAGGGCAACCTGCCAGCAGATTACCCAAATGTAATGACTGCAACAGTGAAACACGAAGAACATAGTACAGTTGTGTACACTTACCATAAATGTAGATGTTCGAGTGTATTCACTGTTGCAGTCCGGGTTACCCACCCGCCATCCCCCAGTTCTATAACTTCTCTTTCCTTCACTATACTCTAAAGCCTTTGTGGTGTATTTGCTTTTAGATGAAGGTAAAGTTTGTTGCTATAAGTGCATTTTCATATATTGCTGTTTATTTATATATATATGTGTGTGTGTGTATATATGTGTGTGTGTGTATATATATATATATATATATATATATATATATATATATATATATATATATTTTTTTTTTTTTTGCACCCCATTTCCCCATTTGGGGGGCACCTGACATCTGGGGCAAGAAAAACTGATTAAAATGGCGTCAGCTGCATGTTTTATACCCCTGACTACCTGACGTCATGGAAGAAGCGACAGCAACCGGCGCAGGACCTAAGGCTTTGTTATTCAGGCCGACTGAGGGCAACCTGCCAGCAGATTACCAAAATGTAATGACTGCAACAGTGAATACACTTGAACATCTACATTTATGGTAAGCATACACAACTGTACTTTTTGCTTGCTGTATTTGCACCATTGTTGTTAATTTTGCCTTCGGCTACCACTTGGAAAAAAATAGATTAGTAGTAGTATTTGATGAAAGTTTGGAGAGCTCTTGCAGAGTTAATAGGAAAAGCTGTCTACTCCTGAATGAAGAAAATTGTGCAAACAAACATATCTTGTATTTGTGAAAGAGTGAAGCTTTGAATATGTTGTGCCCAGAAATAAAGCAAGAGTCAAGTGTAACTCATGTGTGATGCTATGGTGGTTTCCTGAAATTTGTGTAGGTTGGAAAGTAGTAGGTTACAAGTTGGTGAAAAAAACAGGTTTGTGCTACATAACTGAATGTAATCCAATATGTTTATCTTGATAAACAGTTTAATAAACTTGTTTAAGTAGTAGCTGGTCAGAACCATTTTAACAGTAATTTAACTGTATGGTGACCTTTATTAGACCACCGTGTTCCCCTTGCAAAGAACTTAGGAAAGTAATCCAATGGGTAATCTTTTCTGTTGGAAGGAATTCAATAATATTTACATATAAACAGAACTGTTTTTTCTTTTGCTTAATGCAGCATGGATAATTTGCTAAACACAGGTTCATGTAAGACTTTCACTGGCTTTTTTGTTTTCCCTTGCACTTGGTTATGTTCTAATGTTAAGCAACAAGTACCAAACACAGAAGAAACATGTTTAATATCAAGATTTCTCAGTCTTTTCTACTGTTTGCAGTTAGTCACTAAATATTTGAAAACATTACATTTAAGGCAAGCACAGAACAAGTAGATAAATAATGTTAATTCCAGGAAAGGTGAAAAATATGCATTTGTTTAACAAAGTTCGTTGGAGGTAACTTTGATTTGCACACAGCAGATCACTGATTCCGGAGTTCAGCGTCATACACATTATGAAACTAATCACAATAACCATTTGATCATTGCAGTGGTAAATTATGCAAAGACAGAGTTGAGAAGAAAGTCATAGCAAAGCAGAAGTCATTGTTTACAACCATCCCTCATCTCTGTCAAGGAAGAGGCAATCAGGGCAAACTATATGATAGTTCAGCTTGCCAACAAGCCTTTGCAGAAGAACTATTTTTCAGTGTGCATACAGTTGGCAAGGATTCACTAGTTATAAACAAGCCTGTCAAGAAACAGAATTATTGATGTTATGTTGTCCTATCTCGCCGTAATTCATGCACGTTTGGTTTGGAGCTGATCATGGCTCCAACTCGGCCAAATACTAAAGCTCGAGAGCTTCAACTGGCTCGAGGCTAGCCCCTATCCCATGATGCTCGGGGCCACATCCCCAGATCTCGTTTCCCGCTCAAGCGATCGAGAAGTGTTCCTGCTGGCTCGTTGGCTAAGTATAGGTTTTGTTAGTCTAATTTCTCTTTAATTTCTCTCTCTATACTCTTCTTACCTTTCTAGAGAGTTAGTTTTCGTGTTGTCTGCATTAGGTCACTGTAGTTAGCTAAAAAACCCCTTCCCAACCCGGTGAGAGTTTTGGTTTAACATACAAGGCTCTCGCTCCCCATTTAAGTTAGAGAGCCGCTTCTCCCATGTTTTCCTTGTCCTTTCTGTGTAGAAGTTAGAATCTGTTTAGCTTAGAGGATTCTTCTTTTTTTTCCTTTTTTTTGTTTCTTGCTGTTAATTAAAAAAAAAAAAAAAAAGAGGTAGTTTCCCCTTATAGTAGTTTTTGCTGTTGCTCTAGTTAAACGGTTTCTCAATAGTTACGGCCTTGGGTTTTAGCTGCATAATGTCCAAAGACAAGGATAGAGGAAGGGAACTCAAGGAGCATAAACAGTCATGGTTAAAAAAGTGCAATAAATGCACACAAAAGATGTCTCTTACGGATGGGCACACAAGTTGCGTCTATTGCCTCGGTGCCATCCATTTACAGGACCCCTGCACCATATGTCATGGGTTCAATAGCAGGGTGCTCCATGCGCATAGGAATAAACTGATGGCAAGGAGTTTATTGAAAGGGCCTTTTCAGGAAGCTTTAGACAACTCTCAGTGCTCCAAATCTTCCTCGCCTTCTTCAACCCAGTCTAAATCAACCAAACGACTGGCTATGACAGCTCCAGTTTCGAAGCCACCAAAAAAGATTGTGTTGTTGGAACCAAGGGCTCTCGACTTCGATAGACGTGGAACAACTTCTTCAGAGCCAAAAGTGTCCATGGATCCGACAGAAGTATCCCGGAGCCAGTCTCCTTTATTGGAGCTGATATCTCTGACTCTGAGATCTCCTATGCTGGATAGGGGTAGATCTCCTCCTTTGTCAACCCATTCTTCCAGGAGTTTATCTGATGAAGATTGAAGCGGGTGGTGAAGAGATTGCACTGAACACCATCCCTGGCTAAAATTTTGTCTCCAGACCCAAAGGAATCGGAGCCATCCCATACGATGCTTGCTTCAAAGTTTCCTCCTCCGATCACCCTGTAGTCTTTGGAGCTAGAGAGCTTAGATCCGATAGTCGCTGAACCATCAGCACCGAGACCACCTTTGGAATATTATCTTCTGACTTAGGCTCTGATGTCCTCAGCTCCTTCCGATGTCGAGGAGTCTAGAAGCCGATGCTCACCAGTCGGGTCCTGGGAGGAGAGTCGTCCGATCCGACTCTACCCTCTGTCACTCGACTTGGTTGAGCTCAGCTCCTACCTCCGTTTTGGAGCCACCTGCTCCACCTCAGAGTTGGCCTTCTGTCTCTTCAGAGCTGAGGGTCTCTTCGGGGCAGGGGGCTTTTGAACTGATGGAAAGAGTGCTGTCCCCTCAGACAGCCCTGCTCTTGGAGCCAACTTCGTGTCCCTCCCAGGTGCCAGTGTCTCTCTCATCACCACCACCCCCTCCCAAGCGCAGAGACCCAGAACCTCAGGAAGCCCCTGCAGGTGGCATTGCTCTTCTGAAACTTCTCCGGAGAATCCCTCTGAAAGAAGTCCCTCGGAAGACACTGTGCAAGAGGAAGCACATAGACTCCCTGAGTCTGTCACTTCTGATACTGATTTGGATGAGTCGGAAGGGTCCCCACAATCCCCCTTTGAGGATGTCTCCTTTGCGGACATCCTTGAGATCCTGAAAGAGAGGGGTGGCTGGAAGTCAACCAACCCTTCAGAGGATGAATCTGTATATCTGGAGGCTTTTGGGTCTCACCCTTCCACCTCATGGGTGACTCCCCCATATGACCAACTGTTAGGTGTCATATCCCGTAAGGCCTGGACATCACCTGATACAGTGGAGCCTGTTCCGAGGAGGCCTAACAAATTTATTACTGCCCCCTCAGAGAAGGAATTTTTGAATAAAGGTGTCCCTGTAGATGCAATGGTGGTGGCGGCGGCTACTAAGAAGGAGCTATCTGAGACCTCCTAACAAAGAATCTAAGACTATGGGCAAATATGGAAATTGTGCCTTTTCTTTAGCAGCCTTCACCCTGCAGTCACTGCATTACCTTACACATTTTACGAGCCTTCAAAGGGATCTCCTCAAAGAACTTGGAGATACCTTCAGGGTACAGTAGCTGTGGGGTCCACGGACAAAGTATCCTCTCAGCTCTCTACCCTAAATTCCGTCAACTCATCCATGAGACTGATTTCATATGCAGCTGATGAAGCGAGCAGAGCAGCTGCAACAGAAATTGCCTAAGGAGACATTCCTGGATGCGCCTTTGCAACTTTGCCAAACCCTTCAAGTCTTCCCTCACCAACACCCCCTTTGATGGTTCATCCCTTTTTGGACCGAAGGTGAAAGATACTTTGACCAGATGCTAGCAGGAAGGGAAAACCTTATCTGCCGTTGGAGTCTCTCTTTCTGCCCCATCTAGACCTTATCCCAAAGTTCAAAAGGGTGAAAAGATGTGGTTCTGCAAGTGCCAAAAAGGTTTCTTTAATGCACGTGGTGACTCTTCCCACAGGGGGAGAAGGGGAAGTTATAATGGAAGACGCTGACCTCATGGCAGAGGGAGTTGGCAGAATCAAGGCAACAGAGATGTGTTCTCTGACAGGCCCTTCCAGAGCTCCTGAAAGGAGGCCCGCCTGCTCTTCTCTGGTGGCAGTCTGGGGTCGATTGTCACTGTACGCAAACGCCTGGCAGAAATCTCCCAAGACAAATGGGTACAAACAATTATGTCCAGAGGCTATTGCATACCATTTTCCGTTCCCCCTTCGGTGAACCAGTCCTTAACAGATGTTCCACCCAGTCAAGAGTACTATGCAACACAAGAGATACTCTCGTTGCTTGAAAAGAGAGCCATCCAAGAGGTCCCCGCAGATCAAATGAGTCCGGAACTTATTCAAGATTCTTTTTAGTTCTAAAAAAGACAGGGGACTGGAGAGCCATTCTAGATCACAGCAAGCTAAACAAAGCAGTGAAGAAGTCAAAGTTCCAGATGGTAACTCTGCAATCAATATTCCCATTTATTGGGAAAGACGATTGGATGTGCTCAGTAGATCTCCAGGATGCGTGCTACCATATAAAGATGGACAGGCGATCCAGGAGACATTTACGCTTTCAGGTGGGAGCCAGTCATTACCAATTTCGAGCCCTGCCCTTTGGTCTCACTGCAGGGTGCTCAAATGCATGGCAGTGGTCACGGCTCACTTGAGACATCAGAGATTCCGTGTGTTTCCATACCTAGACGACTGGCTCCTCTCCGCCACCACCAAGCATCTACTACTACGAACGACAGATGAAACAATGTCACTTTGTGCCAGACTAGGCATCACAGTAAACTTATCTGCCTTGTTGCCATCTCAGCATATTGCCTTCTTAGGAGTAGAACTGGATTCAAGAAATATGACTGCAAAACTTACCCCAGACAGAATACAATCCCTTCATCAGCAAGTCAGGATTTTGATGTCAAAGAAGAAAGTTCAGGCCAGATATGTTCTGCAAGTTCTGGGTACCATGGCAGCAGCTATTCTTCTAGTTCCTCTAGCATGACTACACCTTGACATTCCCCCAACATGAGACTCTTAGTGGACCGAATTTTCTATGGCTGGCTTCATATTAGGGAAACTTATCTGGTCTCTGATTATTATGTCTATTATTACTACTACTACTATTATTATTATCAGTATAATTTCTGCTTGTCTGTCTGCCACTATGTTGGGCAAAATCCATCTGAGGTCATTTTGAAAGGAGCATTATGGATAGAGACCCTCTCTCTAGAGTTTGGAAGGGGCTAGCTGAAGTAAATGGCCGAGTCAGTTATGAGGCTCAGAACTGAGCCCACAGTCAAGGATTAGTGATGATCGATAGCACAGATAGAACGTTATGGTAAGATACAACTTCTTTTTATTCTGTTTCTAACAAAAGTAAAATCTTTTGTTGCGTTTTCACACGGAGGTGATGAAAGCATAGATATAAGTGATGTAGATCAGTGTGCAGTTTTTATTTGGGATGTCTATAAAAATTTTTATCTTAAAGTACTGGTAGAGCAAACCAAGGCACAGAATCCACGAAAATATCATAAAGCAGTTTTATTGATGTAAACGCTTTCACGGCTTAAACTTGCCGCTTCATCAGACATAGTAAAATCAGTGTCAGCCATTGCTTTTTAAAGAATTTTACTTCCTGATAACACATTAACAAGCATCAATTGGATTATTAAAGAAATATAACACACATAAAAAATACACATACTAAAACAACAGCGCTTAGAAATATATAACATATAATATAAAATACATCTATGCAAAATCCTGTATACAAAATTATATAAATGTTATATAAATTATTATATAAAATTCATGTGTAAATGAAACCATTCATGCCAATAATATTTATTCTATTTCAACCCATTGATTTTAGTCTTTATTTTTTAAACCTCCAATTCTTCAAAATGGGCTTAATAGAAATTTTATCATTCAACCCTCTGCCTTTATTACCTCTCATTCTGATAATCCATCTAAGCTCAGTGGATTCAACCTTATTCTCTATGTCACCTCCACGAACATTCTCATGGATTACCTCTAGAGCTATAAATTTAAAATTGTGCAATGTGTCTTGTGATGTAATATGTTTAGCCAAAGCATTGGTACATATAGAGTTATTTATACAATAAATATGTTCTCTTACTCTATCTCGAAAACGACGGTCTGTTTTACCTATATAAAAACTGTAGCAAGCCTGGCATACAGCTAAATAAACTAGATGACATGTACTGCAGTCAGCTCTGACTTGAAAATGAAGACATTTTCCTGTATCTGGGTATAGAAATTCACTTGAGCTATCTATAAACCTACACCAATTGCATGTCTTACATGGAAAAGTACCATTTTCTTGAACTAGTTTGGTATATATATATATCTTCTGTAGGAAAACATAATAGTCTTTTCAAATTCTTTTTATTTTTATATGTAAACTTGGGTTTTGCGCCCACTATTGACGCCGCTTCTGTATCCGTAGTTAATATAGACCAGTTGTTTTTTATAACTTTCACTATACTATAAATATTTCCTAAATGTGTAAAGGGCATCATAAATCGATGTTCATCTCTGTCTGTGAAGAATTACTTCTTGTTCTATCTGAAAAATATGGTTTCCCATCATTTACACGTAACTCAACAACCTTATTTAAAACAGTGTCAACTTCACTGTGGCTATAACCTCTTTGATTGAATCGCTCTGAGAACGAGAGGGTTTCCTTTTTAAAATCAGCCTCACTGGCATTTAACCTGGATGCATGCAAACCTTGACTTTTAATAATATTGCAATAAATATGTGGGGGGTTCAGACTTTTTCTATGTAAATAGTTGTTATAACCACTCTTTCTATAATTTTTAGTAGAAAATGTATTATCTGGTAACCTAAAGATGGTAACATCCAGAAAATTAGTAGAAGACATAGAATAACTGATGGTAAATTTTAAAAATGAAGTAGATGAATTCAAAATTTCAAAACATTTCAACAAAGAATTTGAATCACCATCCCACAATAAAAAAAGGTAGTCTACAAATCTCCTGTAAAAAAACAACTTCAGGAAATCTAGTAAGTACATTAACAGCTTCCCTTTGTGCCATAACAATATTTGCGTAGCTATTGGCACTGGAAGTGCCCATAGCTACGCACTTTTTTTGTAAATAGAAACAACCATTGGACATAAAAGCATTATTTTCTAAAATAGTTTCCATAAATAAACATAATAGCTCAATGAAAGTGGTATTACATTTACTGTTAGTACAAAGATATTCCTTTAATGTATCTATACCTGTATCATTCGGGATACAGGTAAATAAAGACTGAACATCTAGTGTAACTAATTAAAAAAAGGCACAATCTTTGTCCTTCACAAATGAATATAAATCACATAAAACATTTTTTGTATCAACCAAAACATAAGTATTGTTGTTTAAAACACTACAAAGTTGTTTTTCAAGAAAAATGGACATATTTTCCGTGCACCAGCCTCTTCCAGAAACTATAGGCCTGAATGGAGGTTTGTATGCATTCTTATGGATTTTAGGCAATTCTTGTAAACAAGGAATGATCGGTTTATCCCAAATAAAATATTTATATTGTTCCAAAGTAATATTATGTCCTAATAGACAATCTTTTAAACTATTATTAACTCTTCGTATGATGACATCAATATCTGCCATATTAATAGGACTATAAGTCTGAATATCACTAAGCATAAACATCATCTCATTCACATAATAAATTCTGTCCATCACGACAGTTGGACCGCCTTTATCGGCGGGTTTAATAATTATTGAAGTAATAGAAGATAATGTTTTTAATGCTAAGTGTTCTGAACTGCTTAAATTAAAATTAACTTTCCCCATATTCCTATTATTAAACAGAGAGAGAATATCATTTTCATATTTCTTTTCAAACACTTCTACTACTGCATTATTATTTGGTATATGAACGCTGGGTTTCCTAAATGAAATATTTTCCTTTCCAGCGTTACCAGTACTCTTATATTGCATTTTTAACATTGTTACGTGTAAACATTTTTAAGTCAATAATGTAGTCCGTAATATCAGTCAGTTGAGTGGGTATAAAACTCATACCTCTATTTAGCAGATAAATTTCTTCTGCTGACAATGTATATGAGGAAATGTTCCAAATCAAGGGCTTGTTGGTTTCTGCCACATTTTCTTCAAGGTATGGTTGTCGATGTCTGAATTCAGTTTTCGTTTTGTCCTGCCTCTGCTGAACGAACGTCTGTTGGCAGGAGAATTTATTGGAAAAGGAAAACAATGTCCGTTTTTATTTGGATTAACAGTCCCTTGTGTCTCTCTTTCAGTTGTAATGTTACTTATCGAGAGACCCGATGTATGTGCATTGGTGTTAACATAACTGGTGTTAACAGATGGAACTTTACCTCTAACATCCACAATGTTTTTTGCAGTGTTTGTTGACACAGAAAAATAGGAGAAGCCATTGCCATACTATGTTTTTTCAGTTACCATTTCATTAAATTTATTCGCATTGGGCTGTTCAAGTTCTTGATTATCAGGTATTTGCGACTGTCTAATTAAAGCTTTAGGCCAAGCAAAGACACGCCCACCTGCAAAATCGGCAGTGTATCTAATTTCTTCTGTTTTTGATGAAGCAATTTATGCTCAAAAGCTGCTACTGAGTCCAAAATGTAACAAAGCTTGATGTCTAATACATCACCTGGATACTTATTATATGAATCATTTTGTGAGCTCAAAATTAATGATGATAGTCTCTCTTCTTCAGGCTTAAAAACTTATTAAGCAAACGTATATAATTATAACTGAGTTCCAAGTTCAGTTTCTGCCACTGAATTAATAATTCTTTATATTGTTCACCATATGTAGGCATCTTTAGGATTCTTAAGCCTCTTGGTACTACTTGAAGCTCAAGACAAGCTTCAAAATGATAGCGTTGAAATTGCAACCGTTTAAGTTTGTGTAAATTATCTTCTATCTGAAATAAATCTTTACGAAGAGCAGAAGCATCAAAGGCATTGCCTTGTTCTGGTGCAATTTGGCTAGAGGCTTTATATCCCATTAAGGGATTCTCAGTTAAATTCAGAATCTGTGATGGTCTTCCATTAATCGGAACAGTTCCTTGTTTTTCTTTTCCTGGTACATAGGACAACTCAATATCATTAGTACTTCCTTCTGCTGTGGTAACCTCTGGTGAAAAGCAATTTAATGAAAAGAAATGAAGACAGTCATTCTCCAGAGGTATAAATGCACTCCCAGATAAAGCCACAACCGTAGCTAACAGAACAATTATCTTAAAGTACTGGTAGAGTAAACCAAGGCACAAAATCCACAAAAATATCATTGCACAATTTTAAATTTATGGCTCTAGAGGTAATCCATGAGAATGTTCGTGGAGGTTACATAGAGAATAAGGTTGAATCCACTGAGCTTAGATGGATTATCAGAATGAGAGGTAATAAAGGCAGAGGGTTGAATGATAAAATTTGTATTAAGCCCATTTTGAAGAATAGGAGGTTTAAAAAATAAAGAATAAAATCAGTGGGTTGAAATAGAATAAATATTGGCATGAATGGTTTAATTTACACATGAATTTTATATAATAATTTATATATAATATTTTATATAATTTTGTATACAGGTTTTTGCATAGATGTATTTTATATTGTATGTTACATATTTCTAAGGGCTGTTGGTTTTAGTATGTGTATTTTTAAGTGTGCTATATTTCTTTAATAATCCAATTGATGCTTGATAATGTGTTATCAGGAAGTAAACATTTTTAAAAAGCAGTGGTTGACACTGATTTTACTATGTGTGATGAAGCGGCAAGTTTAAGCCGTGAAAGCGCTTACATCAATAAAACTGCTTTATGATATTTTCGTGGATTTTGTGCCTTGGTTTACTCTACCAGTACTTTAAGATAATTGTTCTGTTAGCCACGGTTGTGGCTTTATCTGGGAGTGCATTTACACCTGTGGAGAACGACTGTCTTCATTTCTTTTCATTATAAAAATATTTGTTTAATGGAAGAATTTGTGGAATTGGTTCCAGACAAATGTACCACTACAGGCTGGTGCATTCAGGAGTTTGCTGGGAGCTCTTGTCGGTCTGGCTATAGACTGTAAGCAAGGTGCGAGTCTGGCTACTAATGAAACACTAATGATAGGTAGCAGAGCAGAGTAGTGACAGATTTGAAGACAAAGCTGTGTCATCTGAGTGCACAGCAATAATTTTGTAATGTGCATTAAATTCTAGACAGAGTCCTTATTGAATAAAACAATGAAAATGTCTAACTTATGGACGGCAGTAAGGACACTTCATTTCATACAAGCAAAAGGTCTTAAACAATTGAAAGATGCTCAGAAGCTCCTAGAAGTAGGCATATGTCACACCAGTGATTGCTAGTTAAGCAAGTGACTGAGATGCAGATGTTGAAAATGAAGGGTAATTTGTGTCAGAGTCACAGTACAATGAATAGCCTGAAAGGTGTCAGTGGCTCATGTTATGGAAAATCCAAATAGACTTAACGGGGAGTACAAGAATAAAGCAAACTAGTAACAGAGCTTTACAGCAGCATTTGTGCTTTCAACATTAAGCTTCAACTACACAGAAAAGAAGCTGACTGATTTTCTACTCTGAAAGTCTCATCCTTTTAATGTTGTGGCCAGGAAAAATAGAAAAGTAGGAAAATTATTGCAGTGTGACATGAATTTAGTAGGTTTGCTGACTTTTGGCATTTTGAAAAAAAAAATGCAATATTTTGAAACTTATTTTATGCAAAGCCACATGAGGTACCAGAGGAACGTCAGACAGAAAATACTGATTTACAGTGCGATTCTATACTGAAGGACAAATTCATTGTAGACAATGTTGGAACATTTTATTGCTATGCAGGGTGAAAGTATTCCAGATTTATTTTATTTTTATTTATTTATTTTTTGTGCATTGTAGGATTCATGTTCAGAACAGCTTATGCCGGTTAACAGCTGTTTTCTTATGAATTTCAATAGGTCAAAATATCATTTAGTAGCGCTCATTTGAAGTCTTGTTTTGAAGTTTGCTCATTTGCTTGCTCCAAACATTGGCACTATTGACCAAGCAGAGTGTTACTAGGAAGCAACTAGGAACATAAATCTGTAAAGATGTCAGGTAAAATATTGGTATTTTTATTGATTAAAATTTTGTCATTTCAAATTTGCTTAGTTTTCAGTAATAGTAGTGCTAATGAATGAACAGTATTGAATCACTGCATAGTAACTGTAGCTGGATGTAGCTTTAATAACTTAACAGTGGCTGAGAATAATGCTTGCTGTTCTAATCATTGCTTGTGTTATACAAATATTATGCGCAAAACTAGCCTGTGGCAGCACATGACCTTTCTTGTCTGCTGTACACCCCTGGCATAAAATGCCAAGTTTTCCCATGTACTTTATATCTTTGGATCATTAATCAGGGCTTGCACTAGCACTGTCTCATCTACTTGGAAAGGAGGAGGACAGAGTGAAGCATTGCCACACATCCAGTACTTCATTCAGGGCATTCACAGAGGAGTGTCGAGAGTAAATTGAGGCTTTCTTCAGCTGTTTGAATGTGACAGCTGTGGAAGGTGCACAGCTGTTTGCATGATGATCTGCCATTGTCTGGCCAGCACTGTAGGATAATGAAATTGAAGTCCAGACATCTGTCAAAGCTATCTTCTGCTGACTTTATTTACAGGGTGTCTTCATATTTCTTATGAGTTGCAGGCTGTTCTAAAGGATCAGGCTAGTGACATAGGCCAGTGACATGAGTGTGGAAGGTGCCACCTGATAGTCACACTGGGGATTCATCCAAGAGTGGCTAAGCCAGGTTGCATGCTCAAGTATCTGGAGTGTGAGGTCAGATGCCTAGATCATATGGAATGATCTGTCAGTATACCAACTGAAGGTTAGCTTTGTGCCATTGAGGACTAGAGTTATGGCCCAACCAGCATGGGTTTAAGTAGCAGTCTGGGCACTGAAAGAGCCAGCAGGAAAAGGGGAGGATTGAAGAAGCATGACTTGCTTTCATTTTCTTTGGGGGGGGGTTGAAGTGCCATTGGGTACATCTGCTAATGTATCTGTGGTGGAAGTAGGGACTTGGCTACAGTTCTCCACGCCAAATGGGATGGCAGGGCTGCCTGAGAAGCTGCATTGCTTGCAGAACCAGGTGGTAGTCCAGTGTTACATCTTTTATAGATGTTTGTCTTGTGTGCTTACATTCTACATAGGGGGTATAGGAACACAACATCAGTAAAGCCCCTGACAACTGCCTGAAAGACATCTGTGCCATTATCACCACTTGGCTAGTGGAGAATGAGTTGACAGTGTTCTGACCGTTAGCCAGATGGTTGGCAGGCATGGGGGGGGGGGTACAAAAAGACAAAAGGAAAAGTTGATGGTTTAGCAGTTGAACTCTGGATGGGGGGACTGCCCCGGATTTGGAGAAGAATCAGCGGCTAGGGTTGAGATGACTCTCACTGGTCAGAAACAGCTCAGCCAGTGTACATGTGGTGACTGTTCATTGCCTTTACAGATGCCAGAGTACATTCCTAGCAAGCACAGTTTGATGACATTATCAAGCATTGAGCAGACCTAGACTACCTCTTAAAATGACAGCATTAGTAATGCTGAGTGCCAACAGACCAGGAAAAAAAAAATGCAGAAGAGCGTATTTCGAATATCACTTCTGTCATTTAAAATAAACTACTTTTTTGCAGGAAGCTCCCTCTCCCAAACACATATATGTATATGTATATATATTTTGTTGTGTGTGCGTATATGTATAGGAGAAAGGGAATATTCCGGAAAGTTGCCCTCTTGGACTTTGTATATGAGATTTTTTTTTTTTTTTTTTGCGCCATTCAGTCTCCATTTTTTGGGATTTCCTCTAGCAGGTCCCAGCATTTCAGATGTTTACCGCAGACATTTCATGACCTGATGCCATTCACTACCTCTAGTGCCATCACAAAGTATATTGGGTGAGTCCAGGGCATCCTTACTAGATCTGGACTTTAAGGCAGAAAGGATAATCTCCCTGACATCCCTTCTTATGAGAAGGGAATTCTGAGGATCCAGAGTACATTGTGTTTTATATACTCAAGGATAATCTAACCTTCCCTCTATCTCTTTGGGGAAGCTATCAGGTTGTTGAAGTTATCTGTGGCCTGTCTATAGCTGTTGTGCATTTTGTCTAGAAATGTCTCAGTCAGTATGTTGGCAGGAAGAATTAGTCTTCTGTGTAGAACCACTCTCCGTGAATTCCAGATTTTCATCTGATGTATTTGGATTTAGTTCCATCTTTTCTGAGGCAGGTACTTGTAGGCTAGGTACCTGTATTGAAGTAGGTGTAGAAAAGACCTTTCCTGTGGTTTCTACATTTCTGTTTCTCAAACCCTGCACTAACTTTGTCTCTGATGCTGAGGTTAAGGTTTTCAACTGGGTGAGGATTGTGTTTGTACCAGATATACTGGTTTATGATGATAAATTCTGCAACAGTGATCCTTTTATTTGAACATATACTGTTTGTGAGTATGCTCACACAAGTGTACTGTTAGTGAATTTGCATTATTGTATGTATTGTAACATGCTGATCAATTGATGTGATTTTGTTATAGACTGTTCTAGTACTGAGGGATCCATTGGGGGGTGGGGGTGGGGGGGTTGGAATGAAATAGCCAGTGGATTGCTGATTCATTTCTTGGGATTTTTTTTTTTTTTTTAGGGGCCGTGTAGGTGTAGCATGTCCAGTATTGCTGCTTGTATCAGTTACAGAGAGATCTAAGATCAGTGTAAAGTAAGGTCACTGTCTCACTTCCTAAGACTGGGTCAGTATATAAAAGTCTCAGTTGTCTAGCTTTAAAATATCCCTTCAAACCGTGTAATCTTAAATCTTCTTATTCAGTTGGAAGGATCAGTTTTATCTCATTTTACTCCTACCTTCTTCCCTTCTTAGATAAATTATGCCTGACCTATGTAGAAGACCAAAGGAACAAAACAAAAAAAATCCATTCTGTATATCTCACTGTCCATGTCTAGAACATTAGTTTTCAGTTTCTCTCTTTTTTAATAATCTTCTCCTTGGTCTCTTCTACATATCCTTAGCTGCTGTAGTAGACTCCATTTTAATCAATACACCTAAATACTTCATAGATTATAGGTTCATAGATTAGTACTAGGCTAACTGCCCTTGCGAGCCATTTTAAGCTTAGTCAATTATCCCTTGTGAGACTCAAACCCTGCACCTTGTGTGTGTAAGGCAAACACCTTAACCATTAGGCCACCCTCCCCTTCTTCATATTCATGTTCCCATAAAGTGTATTTTGGTGAATGAATTTATATGTAGGCACATAACTTACTGTTGTAGCCTTTGTTTTACCTACATTTTATACACTGAAAATACACAAAATTGTCTTAAAATATCTCACAGGACCCTTATGTCAGGTTCAGGATTCGTCAATTACAAGATAATATCATTCACAAACAAAGCTAGTTTTTCTTGATTGCCACTCCATCTATTTCCCTAAGGTTGTGAATATCTTTTTAGCTGATGGTTCCAAAGTATGCAACAAATAAGACAGGAGAAGTAAAACATCCCTGCCTATTTCATCTATTCAAATTCATATTGTCAGAAATTACTCCTCTCACTGTTATTTTTGTGTCTTGTCCGTCAAATATTCTTATTGATAACTCTACTAAACTATTTGGGATTACAAATTTCAATATTGCTCTTCTCATGAATGCCCAGTAAACCTTTTCAAATGCTACTATAGGCATAAGTACTTTTTAATTGTGATTTAGAATCCAAATTGATTTATATGAGGCAGGGTCATAGGTACTTGATAGGTTATCGATCAGAGAGGATCTTAAGAAGCTTATTGTTTCCATGTCAATTATCGCTTACATCTTTGTATATGAATAACCCAGAGGTGGGCAGAACAAGGGTATGTTGGGGAAATTTACTTGTTTCCCCTTTCCATGAATGACATGGGCTCTAAACCAGGGGTGAATTTGGAGTTTCTCATCCATTTGTCTAAATTATGTTTGAACAGAGTAAGAAAAGTGCTTTACTTTATGTGGAGTGAGAGTTGGTTCTATAGAAGAGGTATTCTCTTTGATACAAATGTATTCCTCCAATGTGTTGTATTTATGTTACAAAATTGAGATCCCATGGGAGGGTGTTTATTGGACTTTTGAATATGTAACAGATTTGACAGAATGAGTCTGGTGAAGCTCTGTATGCAAGACAAAGGTTTGCCTCGTAGTCTGTATGATACTGATAAGAGCAGCAAGACTTTGAGATGGTCTGTATATTTTTTGTGATTTAGGCTTTTGTTTTTTTTTTTTAATGAGAAAGGATTGAGGTTGCTGCAGTTGTGACAAATGTTTGGACAGATGCATATTAAATGGGGCATTATATCCAGTGATCTGCTGGATGAAAGCAGAGTATGGTGGAATGATTACATCTCTGGACCTTGTCACTATACCTGTAGATATAAGCTATGTGATGAAAAAGGACTTCCTTGCAATATTGGGTATGTGGTGATCAAAGGACATGTATGTTGTCAGTGTTATAATTACCGGGGTAGTTATGTTTGACAACGGATGCAGTTATACATTTTTGTAATTTAGTTTTAATCTGTGGTCTTGGCACTAACTATGTGTTGGGCAAAGGCCTTCTTGGAGGATTGTAGCATCCTCTTAGGAGTTAATAATTGCACTAGCTATGTGTTTGGCAAAGGCCTTCTTGGAGGAGTGTCCTCTTAGGAGTTTATAATTGCCCAGAGTTTTCAGTCACCTGTAGACTTGGTCAGCATTAACCCTTAACATTTAGTTTGACTTCTTAGAAGTAAATGCCAAAATAGAGAGGCCCCAAGGACTGAACTCTGGGGTACACCACTAGTGACAGGTCTTTTGCAGGAGGTAGAACTGTTCACCCTGATTTCTTGAGTTTTGTTTATAATCCAGTTTGCTATCTAATGAGTTATATATGAATTTACTTTTAGCTGGGATAGTGTATGTATGATACCTGAAATGGGGTCTGAGATGGTGTTGAATGCCTTTGCAAGGTGTAGATTTGCAGTGTGTACTGATTTACACTCATTCATTGCTTCAGTAACCATGAAGAAGTTGACCAGGTTAAGTAGGCAGGATCTGTTTTTGATGAATCCAAACTTCCTTGGGTAGAGATTTTGTAGGATACCATTCTTTATTTTTGTAATGATCCTTTCCATAGCCTTCCAGATGAAGTTGATAAGGCTTATGTGTCTAAAATTACTCTGGTCTGTTGATGCGCCATCTTGATGAAAGGAGATGACTGTTACTGTCCTCCATTCATTCAGTACAAAACGTGTTTGGAGGCCAATATTGAATAATCTCTGTAAGGATCTGACTGATCATGTTTAAGGCTTACCAGTAGGCAACCTGGTATGTTATCTGTCCACATAGAAATAGTGATGTCCTTACATTCACTATTGTAGTTTTCTTAACATATGGGATTCCCTGCCAGAGAATCCTGATATTGGCCAGTATACTAAAGACTACTGTAGCTTTAAGGTATGCCAAATGTTGCACACATGCTCCTCTTGTAGCATAGGGCATAAAGGTGATGTTCAGATGTACCATCCTCAGATGTTCTTTGCCGCCAGTACAAACGCACCTCCAGATCATTGGACTGACCGCCTATGCTGTTTCTGCCAGTTTGAACACAGTTTTCGTTCACAGGTTGAACTCCCATGTCTTCTTGCTAGTACTGAGCCCCATTGCAGATAAATACCCTGTTTGGGTTTTGTTTTTTTCTTAGCTTTTTTGTTGCTTTCGGGGGGCGGGGGTTGATGTCATCCAGGAAGGGTAAATACCAGTGCAGGGGAGAGATTCCCCCTAAAGACCACCATGATAAGTGTCTTTTTTTTGCCTAGGAGCTTCTCATGACCACACAACCTGTTCGATTTATCAGGCTTTCGTACTGAAAGCCCTTCATAATAGGCTTTCTTCCCTTTCTTTGTATCTTGAGAACCAGTCCCTTAAGCTTCTTACTAAAGATACAATGGAAGGAACTTCCTGCCCTGAGGGTCACTTGTTAAGGAAGAAGAAGGTTAAAAAGTTTAGACCATAATCTTCCTCTGTCCAGCCTCTGCTGGGTGTTTCTCCCAAGGTCAGTGAGAACCTGAAGGCTGGCCCGGCTTTGTTTTAGAATCCTCTGCCACATCCGCATTAGAGGCTGGCAGCACGTCCAATGAGGGTTTGTAGGTGTCCATTTTGGAAGTTTAGGGGGAGCTATGGTTAATTATTTCTGAGGGGCCTAGGGGTGTTCCACAGATTTTAGTTGGGAAAGAAGTTCCTACTACAGTTATTGAATGCCTTCCTGGTCAAAGCCGTCTAAGTTTTATATGGCGGACATTCCTTTAAAGAAGAAACAAAAAACTAAACATGTTTCTCCTACTCTTAGGGATCTACAGAGTGAGTGGCAGCCTTTACTCAAGGTTTGTTTAATGCTTTAATGGCATTAACACCTCCTCAGGGGGTTTCTGTTCCCACACCCCCTTGATCCTGTACTTCCCTTAAAAGGGCCAGGGAACACGATTCCTCTTGGGAGGAGTCGGATTCTGATGAGGAATCATTTGTTTACTCTTCCCAAATTCCTTCGCCTTTAAACTATGGGTGAGAGGAATCTAATAGGCCTGATGCTCCCTTTGAGGAAATTTAATTTGGGGGCACAGTCACTAGGACAATGTGATTTTTTTTAAATAGTATTGTGCTCCAACATCCATAAGAAAGGTACTGAGTTGTTGCAGATGGAATCTCCAAATCCTTGTACTATTCCTCCTGTTTTGGCTACTTTGTTGGATGCTTTTTCCAATACCTGTAAAGCTCCTGATTCTCTTCCCCCTGCTTCTAAGAAGCCAGATAGGTTTTATTGGGTGCCTGAGGATTGTAACTTTTTTTTTCAAATGTCCTGCTGCTGTCCCCCTAGTGGTGTCTGTAGACTCTGACAAGCTTCCTCAATTGCTTCCTTCACCCAAGTTATTGTCTTCTGGTAAAGACAGCAGAACAGAACCATGGAAAGGCTAGGTAAGAAAGTTTTTACAACTCTGCTACTCTGGCTTTTAGGGCTGTTAACTATCAGACCCATATGTCCAGGTATGTGTTAGCCCTTCTTTCTCAGGCTTTTCAGCTTATTTCTGATCTCCCAGACACTGTAGATAAGACTTCTGCTCTTTCCTTGTTAGGGACTTCCTCTCAAGTGGTTTGTCATTCTGTCAAGTGTAGTTATGATGTAGCAGATGCCTCTTCTAGGGCTGCTGCTTTTCGCTCAGTGATGAGCAGTTGTGTAGGCTTCAACCTTTTACATGATGATATCAAGGCTAAGTTGATGGTGCTGCTCTTAATAATAAACTTTTGTTTGGGGAAGCAGCTTCTGGTTTATTTAAGTCCCTTCAGGATAAGGGGAAGGTCTTACAGGAACTCAAACGTGTTTGTCTCTCCTGTGCCTAAATTTCAGAGAGATTATCCCAATAAACCAGCCTTTATTCCCAGGCAATCTCACCCTCCTACTAAGGGTAAAAAGATTGGCAAGCAGGCTCCTCCTGCAAAGGCTACTCAGACTTCAGGGACTCAGAAGTCTTCCTTTCCTGATAAACCAGGTGCTGTATGACTATCTTTCTCTTCCCAGTCACATTCCTCTTTGTCTTCCTGTTTGGCTTTGGATTACTGAGAATTCTTGGGTTCTGTCCATCATTCATCAGAAGTATTTAATGGTGTGGAAATCCCTTCCCCTTTTTATGGGCATTCCTCAGTCTCCTCGGGAACTTATTAATAATACCTGGTTTACAATTCAGTAAGTCATTAATTTTCCTGATAGATTTCATTTTTTCAAAGAATAATTCTCTTTTCCTGTACTAGACTATTCAACAATGCCATTAATAAAAATATTTACATGAATGTATTTTTTATCTAATGTCATATGTCTAACACAAAATGTGAAGTTATATCTCGCCATTCATTCTTACTGATGGGTTCAGAGCCGATCCTTGGTTCCGACTCGACCAACTGCAAAAGTTCGAGGTCTTCAACCAGCTTGAGGCCAACTCCATATCCCATGATGCACCCTGATCTTCCCTCAGATCTCATTTGCTGCTGCAACTTGATCAGATGTTCACCAGCTCTGCCCAGTGAATAACTTACTTTTCTTACAAAAAATAGCTGTTTTAATAGCTTAAGTGGTTATTTAGCCATTTAGATAGTGTGTAGTCTGTATTTAGATCATTTAGAATATATTTAGATTGTATAGTCATTAGGGCCATTTTTTAGGCCTTCTTTTCTCTCTATCTCTGTCTTAGCTAGCTTAATAACTGAGAAATCTCCCTATCTCTATCTTAGCTAGCTTAATAACTGAGAAATTGGTGGCCGTGTTTTTAGGCCTTTTTTTCTCTATATCTTCCATATTATAAGAAAGTGTGTTGTATTAGGTTATAAACCTTCTTTTTCACAGGCACATAGTTTTTTCTATTTATCGTCAACATTATAAGTGTGTGTGTTGTATTAGGTTTTAGCCCTTCCTTTTCATGGGGCACATAGTTGTCTTTAATAATAATAATATAATAGAATTTAGTGGCCGTGTTTTAAGGCCTTTTTTCTTGTCCGTATCTAGACAACTGGCTCCTCACTGCCACCACCAAGCATCAACTTATTCAGAAGAGGGACACAATCATAAATCTCTGTAATCAATTGGGGATCAACATCAACTCAGAAAAATCTTCCTTATCGCCATCGTAAGAGACCATCTTTATAGGAGCAGAACTAAACACAGTTTCAATGACTCTGCCTCCAGAAAGAATTTGTCTCTTAGGAAAACAAATATTAGACCTGCTTCCAAGGAGAAAAGCCCCAGTCAATGGTACTCAAATTACTAGGATCGATGGCGGCAGCAGTCCTTGCCATTCCTCTCGATCAAATGCATATGCAAATTCTACAATGGCTCCTGTTCTCTCAATGGTCCTTTCAGGAACTTCCAATGTCACACCAAATTATCATAATGGATACGTGCAAGATGGACCTTCAATGGTGGCTGACTTCTCAACATGTAACTCTGGGCTGTCCATTCGTTCTACCCAATCCCATAGCCACGGTGACCACGGATGCTTCCTTGATTGGGTGGGGGGAACATTATCAGGGAAGAACAGCCCAAGGCACATGGAAGAAACGCAAGGCTCATCTGCATATTAATGTTCTGGAGGTGAGAGCAGTACTTCTAGCACTGCAGTCCTTTCAAGACTGTCTACCTCTGGGAACAATTGCAATTCAGACAGACAACATGTCAGTGGTCTGGTACATAAACAAACAAGGAGGAACAAAATTTTACCCCCTCTGTCGAGAGGCCATGAGACTATGGCAGTGGGCAGTCTCCTCCCAGCACTTTCTGATAGGAACGCACATACCTAGGGAAATCCAGTGTGATAGCAGACAAGCTAAGCAGGACAATTCTTCTGCCTCACGAGTGGTCCCTAAAGAAACAGGTAGTGGAATGGATATTCCACTGGTGGGGCCAGCCTTGCTGCAATCTCTTTGCATCTCCAACAAACATGAAATGCAGCAGCTACTTTGCCCTGATTCCCCTGCCGGGGGATGTCCCAAAGGATGCACTGGTGCACAGTTCGCCCCTGGGTCTCCTTTATGCCTTTCCTCCCTTCCCTCTGATTCCCAAAGTATTACAGAAAGCAACATTTCTAGGAAGGACTATGATCTTAATAGCCCCTTACTGGCCTCGACAAATTTGGTTTCCCTTCCTCCAGCCTCATCTCTTGGAAGAACCCTGGATTCTGGACCCATTCATCGGTGGCTCTTCATCCTTCTCTTCATTCTCTCAAACTGACAGCTTGGCTGCTCCAGTTCCTACAGATAGCCAGGATCTATAACCTCTCAGCTGAGGCCCAACATATTATAACATCCTCTCATAAGTCATCCACCAGAAAGTTATATCTTAGCAAATGGAAGAGATTTTCTTTATGGGCATCTCAAAATGATGTTGATCCTTATCTAGCTCCGATTCCATCTATATTGGAATTTAGTTTTCAACGAAGGAGCTTCTGCAGCTAGCATCAGAGTTCAATTAGCAGCAGTCTCAAACTTTCATCTCGGCTTCCAAGGCTCCAATGTCATGTCACATCAACTCGCTAAAGCCTTTCTTAAAGGTACCATTAATTTGAGGCCACCAATCAGAGCTCCAGTCATGCCATGGAATCTAAATTTTCTCCTCTCCAAAATCATATTACCTCCTTTCGAACCAGCCTCGTCCTGTCCTTTGAAATTCCTTTCATGGAAGACTATATTTTTGATAGCCATTTGATAGCCATTACTTCTGCTCGGAGGATTTCTGAGTGGCAGGCTTTGACCATCAAACCTCCTTATTTGATTTTCCATAATTACAGAGTTTCACTCAGAACTAATCCATCCTTTTTACCAAAAGTTTGTTCATTGACAAATCTTAACCAATCCATTGAGTTGCCCATTTTCTTTCCTCAATGCACAAATAGAATGGAACACATGCACAAATTTGATATTCATAGACAACTCCGATTTTATCTAGACAGAACAAAACTATTTAGATCAACGGATCAGCTCTTTGTTTCCTTTTCAGAGTCAAAAAAGGGTGCCCCGTTGACCAAAGTAACCTTGTCAAGATGGCTATCAGATTGCATTTCCTTTATTTATAGTTCGAAGAATGCTTCCTTACAACAAAAAATAAAGGCCCACTCTACTAAAGCTGTTTCAACCTTATTAGCCTTTTTTGCAAGGTTACCATTAGATTCTATTTGTGCAGTAGCTACCTGGTCAAGACCTCATACCTTTATCACTCGTTACAAAGTAGACAAGGCCTCCAGGGACAGGACCTCCTTTGGTTCCACAGTTCTGAGGAATATTCTCCCGTGAGCCACCCAAGAAAAATGGTGCTTGGGACACTACCCATCAGTAAGAATGAACAGCGAGATAGAACAACTTCACATAAAGAAGTTATGTACTCACCATAACATTCCATGTGAGTTATTCATCTCGCTTTCATTCTTACGTCCCACCCTCCAACCCACATCCAGTCTACTTGAGGTCCATCACCTTTCTTATATGGTGCATTGTCTCTTATCCAGCTGTCTGAGTGGCATATTTATACTAAGTAGTCAGTTGGCAGCAAACAAGATATGAGTGAAGATCAAGGTGCAAAATGGGATAGGGAGTTGGCCTCGAGCTGGTTGAAGACCTCAAGCTTTTGCAGTTGGTCCTCGGCTCCGAACCTATCAGTAAGAATGAAGGCGAGATGAACAACTCACATGGAATGTTATGGTGAGTGCATAACTTCTTTTATCAAGTCATGTATATGTAAACCTTGTATTTGTAATTATAATCATTGTTACATGCTACAGGACCCAAAATCCTTAAAAAAAATTCTGGAGCACCATTAATCAAATTCTCTACCCAGGAAACCCCTCAACCCCAAACGCATGTCCCAGTCACTCGCCCTTAGAAACCACATCCATATTCAACACATACTTCATAGACACCATCAGCAAACTTCCACCCATCCAACCCCACATCTCCATCCTTCCCCATACAAGATAGTTATTTCACTCTAAATCCTGTTCCAACCGTTTACATTAAAAAAACTTCCCAAACTTAAACTTTGCTCCCCATCTGCAGACAACCTGCCATCTCTCTACCTAAAGGCTGCTGTTAACTCCATAGCATATCCATTCTCCATCCTGCACTGTCCCCACCCTCTGGAAAATAATTTATACCATACCCATCCACAAGGGTGGTAATTCTGTTGAGTGCTCCAACTATCGACCCATTGCCATACTCTCTCTCCTCTCCAAAATTCTTGAGCACTGTGCACACAAACAATTCACTGCTTACCTCACTCAAGAAAACCTGATCACCCTATTCAACATGGATTCCGCTCCTAGCACAGCACCACTACTGCACTTCTAATCCTTTATTAATATCTCCCAAGCAAGAGACAATAACAAACTAGTGTTCTGCCTCTTTATAGATCTTTCTAAAACCTTTGACACTGTCTCTCACCCCATTCTCCTCACCAAACTCTCCCTACTCATCCTCTCTCCTGGTACAAGAGCTATCTCTCAGACAGACAGAAATCTGTTAAATGGCTCTCTGCTCTATTTCCTTTTTTACCCATCAAAATGGAGTTCCCTAAAGCTCTATATTAGGCTCCTTCCTTTTTAACATATTCACCAACCAACTCCACACATCCTGCCCTCACTCTTCCCCTATACAGTACACAGACGATTCTACTATCATCTCAATTACTGACAATCCCTCTGACCTGCTAACCCTTACTCAAACATCTTTTAACCTCACTGAAACTTGCCTTATTAACCACCAGCTCATACTAAACCCTAAAAAGACAAAACTTCTCTTCCTCCCTAAACCTCTTCACCATCTTAAATCCACATTTACCATCTCTTTCCTAAAGAACACTACTATCAAACCCGATATGCACACCAACACCAAGCTCCTTGGAGCAGTAATAGACAACCAACTTAAATTTGACCACCACGTACTCAACAGTATCAAGAAAACCCATCAAAAGCTCTGTCTATTGTACAGAAACAAAAGGTTCCTCACACCCAGCTCTCGGATTTCTCTCGCCCATGCCTATTTTCTACCCAGTCTCTTCTACAGCTCCCAAATACTAACCAACCTTCACACCCCACTACTTTCTAAACATGGCATTTTCAATTCTCTGCTTTGCTTTTTGGCCTTTCTACTGCCCGAAAGGTATTCACTAAATACCTCACTCCTGTGATTGCTTTTTTGCAGGCTTCAGGGGATCCAGATATTCCCTTACCTGCACAACCTGCTGATTCAGGCATCCTCTCCAGAGATCTTTTTGCAAAATCTTCACTTTGTCATTTCCCTTCTTCAGAGCCTGGGGTTCACAGTAAATTTCAAAATGTCTTCTCTGACTTCTCAGGATCATGTCTTTCTGGGTTGCAGGATTCAGACAGTCTGTGCTGGCATCCCTGCCTCCTTCAAAGGCTTTGACTCACATGTCCTTCTTTCAAACTCTTCTTCCAATGGACTCCATTACAGGGAGTTTCTGAGAGCTCTAAATTTCATGGCATCCACCATTCCTATGCTCCCTTTGAGCAAACTCTAAATGAGAAAGATTCCGTGATTTCTGAAGTCATTTTGGCTTCAGCATGTACATCCTCTAGACTTCTGTAGTTCCTCCTCTTCCTTGTCTCAAGAAAGAACTTCACTGGTAGATTCAGCAGTTGTCTCTAAATCTATGGCCCCCTTTTCATTCCTGTCTTCCCTCTCAGGAACTGTTCAAAGAAGCTTCAGATGAGGGATAGGAGCAGCTTTTGGCTCCCTGAAGGTACAGGGGTTGTGGTCACTTATTCAGCAAAAGGAGCACATCAGTGTCCGAGATAAGAGCTCTTCTGCTGGCTCTTCATCCTCTTTCCTCCGCAGGCCCTCCCACGGTATTCACAGACAATACCACAGTGATGTGGTATATGAACAAACAGGGATGAACAAGATCTTACCTTCTTTGCCAGTTGGCACTGCTGGCATGGGATATTGTTGTCAAGTGAAACTCCAGTTGCTAGGGAAACACACCAGACTCCTCTAGCAGACCACAACTGAAATAAATGGACTGGAAACAGCACAGTTGAATAATTGTGTAGTTTAATTTCTAAGCACTTTCGCTTTCAATAAAGGTGTCATCAGAGATAAAATCAGAAATGAAATAATACATGAAGCAAATCTGTTTAAATCTACCCCTCAGTGAATACTTAACCAATAAAAACCCTTACCAAGAACAAGTGTAGCAGCATTTAAAGTGACAGTGCATATATACAAAACACAAATATATATAAAAACTGACATAAAAACAAAATATTGTGCTACTTAAAAATATAAAAATATTTAAATACCTATTTTAATGTAGTAGTTCTTGCTTTTAAAATGCAGTTAACAAATAATTTATCGTTTAATCAGTGTTTATTAGTTTTATTTAACTGGATCTGCCAGTTTAGTTCTTTCCATTCTAATAACAGTTCATATCTCCCCTTCTGTCCAACATACAAACCCTGACAATAATGAAAAAAGAAATCTCCTGAAATCTGGATAGTACATAGTATGCGTAAAAAGAGCATTTGTAGTTTTTGAATTTGATGTCAATCTTCATTCATTCTCGTCTGTGTTCAGTTCCGATCCTGGGAACCAACTCGGCCATTATATCAAGCTTGCTCCAGCCAAAAACTCTCAAACTTAGGCTACCCATACTGCCTCTCTTCCCTTTACCCAGATCTCGTTTGCCACTTAGAAAATCTGATGCGTCAGCTGTGCTCTCAGCTAAGTGCTAAACCTTTTTGATTATATAACTATTTTTGTCTAACCTTTTAGCTCGTTTCTTCTTTCACTTGCTCTCTGAGGTTCTTGTTAGTTGTGAATGATTTGTATCTACATTTTTCTTACTTTCTTGGTATTCTGTTTACCATCGTTGGTATAGGTCCCTCCTTTCCCTCTACCTGTTGATATTTCTTTGATACCATTGCTAGTAGCCTTATTTCCTTCCCTCCTACCTTTGTCTCTTACCCTCTTTGTGAGTAATCTTCAAATACCATTGTTGGTATATAAAAAAAAAAAAACTTTATCCTGTACTGCTTGTTTTTAAGCGTGTGTGCACGTGCCATTTTCTGGCTAGAAAAATGGGAGAAAAGCAGAAGGGAACCACAGGGTTCAAACAATGTAGGGACTGTGGCAGAAAGATGCCCAATTCCGATGGGCATCTTTCATGCATTTACTGCTTAGGTGTCCTTTATCTTGAGTTAAAACCTCCATGTGAACTCTGCAAGGGACTCAGTGCTTGTATTCTTGCAGAAAGATGAAACAAAAACTCATTCTTAAGGGATTGCTAAAATGCCCATGTAGGGAAGCTCTCTCTGAGGTGGAGACATCTAAATTTCCCAAGACAAAATAAAAAAAAAAACAGAGCCATTCGGTACCGTCCTCACCCAAGGTACACAAATCTAGGCTCCAAAGTCTCAAATTTCGACTCTTCCATCAGAAGAGAAGTCTAAAGTCTAAAGTTCCTAAGACTGTACCAACTCCTGCTCTGGCACCAAAACCGGTTAAATCCCCCATGGTGCCATGCATCATTGAGACTACCCAGACTCCTATGGCGCTGACCTTGTCTTTGGTACCAGTGACCTCCCCGGCACCAACAATAGTCTCCTCAAATATTTTGGTTCCATCTTCCCCTGCCAAGCAAATTTCTGTTCAGCAGACCATGGTGTCAAAGGTCGAGATACTAAGTACCCCCATGACTAGATACTTCCTATCTATAGACCCTTTTTTGGGTCAGCAGTTAAGTCCCTTTGTAGACAGACCGGAATCGCCTTCGGGAATGTCCATCCATTCCTCCAGGAGTCTTTTGGAGCAAGACATAGATTGGTGGATCAGTTCTTGGCAGCCAGAGGTCTTTCTGCTCCCTCTTGGACCTCCCTCCCAGAGCCGAGGTTTACTCTCCCAGGACTCTCTCATATCTTCCTCCTTCAACCTCTCCGCAGGTCTTGGAGCCCACTACTTTCACGTTCCCAGTGCCAGCTACTTTGATACCGACGGTGGATCCCACCTTGGTACCGGAACAGACACTCTAGTCTTTGGCTCCATCTGAGCTGTTACACCCACGGGACCGAGATTTGGCTGCTGGTTCTGGAATCCCTGGATCGGCTCCGACTTTCTTCCATGGAGCCGTCTATGGTTCCTGGTGCCTTGGTAGTTATGAGTCCTCTCTCAGCTCCTATTGTGGGAGGAGGCCAATTGGTGCAGGTTGTGACCCCAGTTTCGAGGTTGTCTTTCTTGCTTCCAAGCTCCCTTCCCTCTTTGGGTGGGCCTGCCTTCCAGATTATGGAGAAAGCCCTAGCCTCAGCAGGCTCACAGTTGGCACCATCCACGTTGGAGTGTCGCATTTGTGTGTCCTCAGGCTCCCAGCTTGTCTCAGTCTGCTACCTCGGGACAGCGGGCACAAGAGCAACAAGATACCCTACTGCAGGGTCCCCTATCTTCAGAGTCCTTCTCAGACCTTCCCCCTGAGGAGCCACCCCATAAGAGATTGTGCAAGACGGAGTACCTGGATTCTGCAGAAGAATCAGTCACTGAAGATACAGATTTCAATGAAGTGGAAGGGTCCCCACAATCACCTTCTGAAGATGTCTCTTTTGGTGACATCCTGGAGATTCTGAAACAGAAGGGTGATTGGAAGTCCTCAAACCCATCCTCTGAGGAATCTGTCTTCTTACAATCGTGTCCGGGCATGTACTTCTTGTGTGATCCCGCCTGCAAATGAACTAATTAAACTCATCGTGCAGCATGCATGGAAGGCTCCTGACACCATAGGGCCAATTCCCCAGAGACCAGACAAAATGATCTCAGTCCCAGGAGGATCAGCCCCATTGGTTGAAAGGTCTAGCAGTGGATGGCATGGTGGGGGCAGCAGCCACTAAAAAGGAACTTGCCAAAGAGAGTTCAACTGTCCATCCTCCAAACCGAGAGTCTTGGATGATGGACAGATTTGGGAAGCAGGTCTTTGCTTCAGTGACCTTTGCTATTCGGTCCTTGAACTTCTTGGTACACTTCACCCAACTCCAAAGAGATCTGATAACTTAGCTTTCAGATACCTTGGCAGGAGCAATGTCTGAAGAGATCTGGGATAAGGTTGTATCCCAGCTTGCCACCAACTCGTCTGTGCCTTACTGCACATACAGCCGAAGGGACATCCATGGCAGCAGGAGCAGGCATTGCCATTAGGTGCCATGCCTGGATGCGCTTGTGTGATTTTGTGGACCCCTTTAAGTCTTCTTTTGTCAGTGCTGCTGTTGATGCTACTTTGTTGTTCTGCCCAAAAGGCAGAGACACGTAAGCCAGATTTTTGAAGGACAGAAAGACCCTTTCTGTTGTGGACATGCATTTTTCAACTCCTCAATGACCTTGTTGCAGGAATCAGAGGAGTGGAAAGATGTGGTTCAGGAAGACCAAAGGACCTTTTCAGGACACGCGTAGTGACTATTCCCCATGGGGCAGAGGGGATAACTCTTCGGGAAGATGCCCCTCCCATGGCAGAGGGGGTCTGCCAACCAGGTTTCCAAGAATTCCTTTTCTGGACAGTCCTACCAGTGCTCCTGAGTGGTAGCCCAATTGCTTAGCTCTGGAAGCAGTCAGGGGAAGATTTTCTCTGCACCACGCAACCTGGCACTCTCTAACATCAGATTCCTGGGTGCAGACAGTAACTACCAGAGGTTACCATATTCCCTTCAATCTTTCTCCCAAACCACAAAGGAGAATCCGCAGTGTGCCACCCAGTCAGAGGTATATCGCAGCACTAGAGATTCAAAAGCTTCCTCAAAAAAGTCATCCAAGCAATCCCACCAGACTAGATAGGATCCGTATTTTACGCAGGATTCTTTTTTGTGCCAAAAAACACAGGGGACTAGAGGCCGATCTTAGACCTCAGTGTATTGAACAAATTTGTGCAACAAACAAAATTCTGTATGGTCACGGTTCCAGTCTACCTATTCTGGAGAAAGATGATTGGATGTGCTTTATAGATCTTCAGGATGCATATTATCACATAAAGATGGACAAACGCTCCAGAAAATATTTCTGCTTCCGGCTAGGAGCCAGTCATTACCAATTTCGAGCACTGCCCTTTGGTCTTACTACAGCCTCCAGGGTGTTCACCAAATGTATGGCAGTTGTAACAGCTCACTGAAGGCTACAGGGATTCCATGTGTTTCCATATTTAGATGACTGACTCTTCACTCTCCCCACCAGGCATCTGCTGCTTTCTGCCTTGGACTCCATTTTATGTCTTGCCAAGTTCTTAGGCATTTCAATAAACAGAGAAAAATCAGAACTATCTCCCACACAGGACATATAATTCACTGGAGCAAAACTAAACACTAACTCCTGCATGGCTTCCTTTCCTCATCACAGACTGGTAAAGTTGAGGTCGCAACTTCAAGTGATAGTCTCTCAGCACACAGTTCCTGCATGTCTAGGTTTACAGCTTCTTGGGTACATGGCAGCGACATTCACTTTAGTCCCACTGGCAGGTACCACATGAGGCTGCTTCACTGGCTCCAGGTGTCACAATGGTCACTGTTAACTCACCCAATGTCCCATCCAATCCTCATAATGAACCGCTGCAGACAGGATTTATCTTGGTGGATGAAACCAGAAGAGATTTTATGGAGTCGCCCCTTCTGCTTCTCTCAGCCCAAGGCCGAAGTGACCACGGGTGCTTCCCTGATTGGAGGGGAGGCATTTTCAGGGAAAGACAGTCCAAGGCACTTGGTCCCCTCAAGAGGCCAATCTGCATATTAATGTTTTAGAACTGAGGGCAGTGCTTTTTAGCGTTGCAAGCATTCCAGTCTGCCCTTCCTTTAGGGACAATTGCTATCCAGTAAGAGAACATGTCAGTAGTCTGGTACATCAACAAACTGGGGGGGGGGATCAGGTCCTATCCTCTATGTCGGGAAGCTTTAAGAGTTTGGCAAAGGGCAGTCACCTCCAACCACTTTCTAATAGCAAGCATATTCTGGAAAATTCCAGTGTGATTGTGGACAGACTAAGCAGGTGCATCCTTCTACCTCACGAGTTGTGTTTCAGTCCCAAGGTAGCAATGAGAATCTTTCATCGATAGGGTCAGCCTTGCTGAAACCTGTTTGCCTCTCCCATAAATCACAAATGGAGCAGTTACTTTGCCCTAGAGCCCTTTGCGGGAAGTCCCAGAGAGATGCACTTCTCCACGATCGGCTCCTGGGACTTCTATATGCCTTCCCACCATTCCCTCTAGATCCCCAATTTCTGAGGAAATACCAACAGTTGAGAAGCAAAGTGATTCTCATTACATAAATAGGTGCACAGAGTCCTCTCTAGGCAAAAAACTGTCAGTGGAAAATAAGGAACTACAAATGTAAAGAAGCACCGACAGTACCACAGCTAGGAGATTTATTTAAGTTAAACAGTACAAACAGTTTGTACTGTTTAACTTAAATAAATCTCTTAGCTGTGGTACTGTCTGTGCTTCTTTACATTTGTGATTCACATTGCACCTTATTGGCCCCGTCAAGTCTGGTTTTCCTTTCTCTGGCCTCACCTAGTTCACTGCCCATGGACTCTGGATCCATCTCCAGATCTGTTATCTCATCCTCACGGCTTGGTCCATCCCAACCTTCAAAATCTCAAGCTGATGACTTGGTTTCTCCACTTCCAGTAATTGCCAGGTGAAACAATTTGTCCCCAGTGCAAAAGATACTTCTGACTTCTCATAATCCGTCCACCAGAAAACTTTATTGTGGCAAACGGAAGAGATTTGCTATTTGGTCTGATAAAAACTGTCTTGATCCTTTCTCGGTTCCAGTCAATAAGGTCTTGGAATACTTAGCCACCTTATTTCAGTTGGGAGCATCAACTTCTACCATTAGAGTTCATTTAGCTGCCATTTTGAATTTCCATAATGGATTTGATGATCATTCTTTGATGCATCACTATCTTTGCAAAACATTTCTTAAGGGAGCTTTACATTTAAAGCCACCTTTCAAAGATCCCATAGCACCTTGGGATTTAACTTTGGTCATGCAATGTTTGGTTAGTCAACGTTTTGAGCCAGCAGCCACCTGTGATCTCAAGTTTTTATCTTGGAAGACCTTCTTCCTGGCAGCTATCACGACTGCCAGGAGATTTTCAGAGTTACAGGCTCTGTGTCCAAAGCATCTGTTTATCATTTTTCACAGAGAGAAAGAAGAGTATCACTCAGAACTAATCCCTCCTTTCTGCCTAAAATTATGTCAGACTCCAGTATCAGTCATACCATAGATTTACCAGTATTCTTTCCAAATTTCTCAAACAAGGGAGTATTGCTTGCATTTGTTGGATGTCCACAGACAGTTGTTTTTTATTTGGACAGATCAAAATCACCTAGAAAATCGCAACAGCTGTTTCTATCCTTTCAGGTACTAGATTGGGCAAACCAATTTCAAAGGTCACTGTCAAAATGATTGAGAGACTGCATTGCATTTAAAATTGTAAAACAATCCGACCACAGCAGAAGGATGCCAATTTATTGGAATGTAAATAAAACCACACAATGATGAGTGCTTTTGTCTCGTACCAGAGACTTCATCAGATAATAAATACCACTAAATCCACTCTTTATATACCTTTTATCAATTTGCTATCAATTAACCACATTTACCAATTATTAACCAATTAAAACAACCTCTAAAGTCACTTAAAAATTAAAATAATAGTTGCTTATTAAAAAACTTTTAAACATTGGCCGCCGCCTCCTTCAAAACAGGTTTCAGTGACACACTTTCGTTCAGTCCAAGAGAGAAGGTAGCATTTAATCTAAGCTGCCATACTAGTTTTTTCTTTAATAAGTTGCATTAATTTATATATAGTCAAAATAAACTTGATTTACCAGCAAAAGTTAGAGCTGATTCTACCAGATCTGTTTCCACTTCTGTAGTCTTTCATTCCAGAGCTTCTGTGGAAGATACATGCACAGCCGCAACTTGAGCAACTCCTCATACCTTTATCCCTCATTACAAATTAGACATTATCTCCAGGTGAAGAGCATCATTTGGCTCTATGGTGCTCAAGAATATCCTTCCTTAGGGCCTCTCAGGATTTAAAGTAGCTGGGGACTGTCGCCCAAAATCAAGAATGAATGAAGATTGACAACATCAGATAAAGAAGTTATGTTCTTACCATAACGTTCCATCTGTGTTGTCGATCTTCATTCATTCTTGACAACCCACCCTCCGGCCCCCTCCTAGGGACTCCTGGAGGTTCAGAACTAGTCCTGGGGCTCTAGTAGGGTTGTTGCTCAGACAGAGCTTAAATAATTTTCTTCATAATGGATAAACTTGATCTGAGGTAAAGGGAAGAGAGGCAGTATGGGTAGCCTTAGCTTGAGAGTTTTTGGCTGGCGCAAGCTTGATGTAATGGCCGAGTTGGTTCCGAGGGTCGGAACCGAACCCAACAGTCAAGTATGAATGAAGATCGACAACACAAATGGAAAGTTATGGTAAGAACATAATTTCTTTTTTTATGTCATAAGCATGTTCATAAATCCATTCTCTAAGCTTTCTAGTGGTTTTACTGATATAAAATGCAAAGCAAACTGAACATGTGGCAAGGTGAACAACTATCTTCATATTACAGTTGCATACCCACAGACATGAGAGAGTTTTGTCACGTCCATCGACAACTACATATGGTCCATCTTGAATAAATTTATAATATTTACAATGGGCATACTTTATCTTTGGACATAAACATCTTATACTGCTAATATTGGTTTCAAAATTATTCTTGAGGTTTTCATCTCTACTGTATGCAATTTTAAGTGCTGGACCTAAAACATTGTTGTAGTCAGTAGTGAAAACTACTCCAAGTTTCGTTTAGAATATATCTTAGTGCTGGTGTCTGATGGTTATATCTAATAATAATAGCACCAACCTTTTCTTGATTGTTAGTGATAGTCTTTTTACTCTGTGAAAATTCATCCATTTCACTAGTGTTACAAAGTAAAGGGGCAAATTTACCCTGTCTGCAGTCTAGTATTTCTGCCCTAACAGATTCAACCAGTTCAATAGGATAATCCCTTTCACAGAACATATTGCCAAGCTTGTTAAGCTCATCTGTAAAGTGTGTCAAGAGAAACTATTCTTGACAGGCGTACCATTTGGCTTCTAATTATATTCTTCTTTTGAAAAGGGGGATGGCAGCTATTATAATGTGGAAAGGAGTGTGAATAGGTCTAATTTCTAAAAATGTTTGCAACATGTTTTATGCTGCTTGTCCTTAGTTACTGTCACATCAAGAAAGTTGATGAACTTGCTTCCAATTCCAGCTCTGGATGTAAATCCAAGAAACTAGTGAAGGCATTTTGTTCAGATAGAAATTGTTCGAACACAGAAACATCATCATCCCACAAAATTAAGATGTCTTCTAAACATTTGAAATAAAATACTTTATTGAAAAACTTGGAAGTAAAAACCTTAGTGTGCTCCCAGTCTACAAGAACTAAATTTGCATAAGTGGGATCACATTTAGCACCCATCACTACCCTGCAATTTGATGATAGAACTCACTATCAAAATAAACGAAATTATCTTTTAATACCATTTCAAGGAATTCTTGAATAACATCTATTTCATTGGCATTCTATATTTTGTCCTTAAGTAACATATCATGGAAATGTAAACCCTCATTGTGTGGAATCACTGAAAACAAGTTAACTACATCTTTGGTGATAAAACAAATGCCTTGAGTTAAGCAGAATATGGTTCTCACTTTCCACCAAAACTTTACAGCTTACATCAACATGCGTAGCTAGGGGCTCTGTTTTGGAATTTGCCACTGACACAATAGGTCTAAGTGGAGGATTTTGTATACACTTGTGTGCCTTTGGTAGTCCAAAGATTGCTGGAATTACAGGCTTGTTAACTTTAACAAAATCAAAAACATCTCTTGGCAGAACCCCCTTAATAACAAGATCATTTTAGTAAAAATCAGTTTTAGAGTAGGCTGTGTTAATTTAGTTTTTTTTTTTTTTTTTTTTTCATAACAAGGATCTCCTTGTTGCCCGTAATCAGGACCAACATTTCTCTTTCATCAGACGTTAAGTTGTCTTTTACTTAACTACTGTTTTTCAAGAAACGCCTAAATTTACCCTCAAAAGCTTTTTCAAAAACAGAAATCATAGGGGGAGCAAGGTGGTACAAACTTACTCTTCCTTTTCAAACAAAGGAACTACTGGTGGGGAAGAGGGGGGAGAACCAAAAAAGTATGTAAAGTTAAACCAAGAGAGTTTAAAATGAATAACACTTGTACTATATCCTGCTTGAAGACAGGAACAATCTTAAACCCCTTTTTAAAAAATGAAACATGTACTATCCAGTTCAAGATAGCTATAATTAAATACTTTAAAGCCATCCTTCATAAAAAATTTGCAACAACTGTTGTCATTCTCTATACAGTCAGTAAAAAAAAGTCCCTTTTAATGTTTCTTCTTCTTGTCCCCTCCCTTTTCTGCTTCGTTTCAGTTGCTTGGGAGAATTTACTTGCTGATTCCGAAAAGGGGGACCCTGAAGAACAAATCTATTGGAGGGCCTTCTATCATTATGGTCAGGCTCTCCAGTTCCAAAATTGTCAAATACCTCAGTGTAATTTGTAATGAAAGGGCTAAGGTCTAGATTAAAAGCATGTCACTGTCGCCTTTCATTATACGAAGCAAGCAGCTTGTTTTGATGGTACTGCTTAGGTTTGGGATCAGCACGTTTTTTGTCGTACTCTTGTTTATCCCTAAGTATTTTTTCTGTTTCTTTATTGTATTCTTTTTACTATATTGTCAACCTTATTAAAAATCTTGAAATATTTTTGTTTATACCCTGAAAAACATGGATCAGCCTCAGTGTTGTGTAACTGCAGTACTTCATTCTCCAGGAACTGGATTTTACTCTCATTGTCTGTAATAAACAATTTAACTAACTCATTCCATGTAAGATCAACAGTTCACTAAATTCACAGTGTAAAGAAGAATTAGGCAGTAAACCAACTGCAAACTTCAAAAGTCTAAGGCCTTTGGGTACTCTTTTATAGTTTAACACACTCATTTAAGTACATATTGTCAAGATGTAAATTTCTATACTTAATGAGATTCTGGTCAAACCATCTAATTTATATATGTACCATCACTTTAAATGCTACTCTACTTTTTTCTTGATAAGGATTTTTATTGGTTAAGTATTTACTGAGAGATGGATTTAAACATTTGCTTCCTGTGTTATTTCCAGTCCATTCATTTCATTTGTGGTCTGTTGGAAGAGTCTGGTGTGTTTCTTTTGCCAATGGAGTTTCACCTTAAATTGACAACCTACTAGTGGTTAGTAATCTTGTTAAGTATCAAGTGACTCTTCAGGCAGTTTACATCCCTTCAGGTCAGGACATCGTGGCAGACACTTTGAGCAGGTCCTTTAACTCAGTCCCACGAATGGATGTGTCATAGGGATGTGATGTTATGTTGTCCTATCTCACCTTCATTCTTATTCGGGTTCGGAGCCAATACTCTGCTCCAACTCGGCCGAATACACAGCTGGAAGTCTCAAACTTGGCTTGTGGCAGGTAGGTATCCCACGATGCAGTGGTGCAACTCCTCAGATCTTGTTTGCCGCTTTACGAGGTTGGATGTGCTCTTCTTGACCATGGCTAAGTTTTTGTATTTTTCATTTTGCTTAAAATTTTAGGATTCTTACATTTATAGTGTTTATATAGAATTAGATAGTTAGATTTAGTGTGTAGTTTACTTTATCTCTTTCTGCTGTTGGTTGCTGTTGTTGGGCCGTCGTTTTTTTTGCAGGCTTATTGTATCCCATAGTTTATTGTAGTGGGATGTTTAGTATAATCTTGCAATTAGTTCATTTAGCTCATTTAAATTAGAGAGCTAATGGCCCATTTTAGTTAGAGGGCTGGTAGTATTAGTGCCTGTGTTTGTTATTCCTTGGTATCTAGGTTTAAGTTAGAGGTCCTAGTGCTCTCCCTTTGTCAGAGTTAGTTTCTAAATTATCTTGCACTTAGATGTGCAGTGTTTATTAGATTAGTGTGTGTTAACATGCAAGTGTTCTGAGTTACTTGTCTTTGTAATCTTTTTGGGAACTTTCTCCATCATGTCTAAAGACTCTAGAGAGAGAGCAGAAGCCTTTGGCTTTTAAGAAATGTCAGAAATGTACACAGAATGTCAATTACAGGCGGACATGTCATTTGCATATATTGTCTAGGAGCTATTCATTTACAGGAGGATTGCACTTTCTGCCACTCCTTTAGTGCACGAGTGTTACAGGAGAGGAGAAACAAATTGATTCTCAAGGGTCTCTTAAAGCTGACTTTTGAAGAAGCTGTGCAGAGTGCTTCTTTTTCATCCTGTTCTTCAAAGAAGGACAAACCTTCCAAAAGGCCATCACCTGTCTCTTAGGTTCAGTTGGAGCCTCCAGAAAAATTGTTGAAACTTTCTAAACTATCGGCCTCCTCGGCTCCACAGCCTTCAAAACCGATGGAAGTCGTCATCATTGATAAGCCTGGTTCTTCGTCCCCAAGGTCTTCGGAGCCGCAAGATACCATGTCTTGGAGCCAGTCCGTTCACATCCCCCCAGTCTCCCCTACTTTGAGATCACCCATTTTGGAGAGATCTCCTTCTCTATCCTCCAGGTCCACTAGGAGCCTATTTGATGATGACGTGGAGTGGGTGGTGCGCAGAATCCTGAAGTTGCCTGCGCTGGCCAAATTGTTCTCGGCTCTGACCCATCAGGTGTCGGAGCCTCCCAAGACGATGGCATCCACTGTCGTTCCTCCTCCGAGCCAAGCTGGACCCTCGGAGCCAGAGTCCCTGGTACTATTTACTGTAGAACCGTCAGTTCTGTGACCCCCTTCAGAGATTACGGAACTGAAATCTACTCTGACTTTCTCATTGCTGTTTGGAGTGTCTGGGAGCTGGGGTTCTCCGGGCAGCCCCGGGGAGATGCTCTGGCCTGAACTTCTTCGGTTACAAGTTCACCTGTTGGTGTGTCTGCTTGAGTGAGCTCGGCTCCCACATCAGCCTTGAAGCAGATTTCCCTTGAACCGGGGGTGTCCTCTGTCTCCTCGGAGCTGGGAACATCCTCAGAACTGGTGGGATCTGCTTTTGAGCTGATGAGGAGTATGCTGTCCCCTTCTACAGCTCTACATAGGGGTACCAGCATTCATCCCCCCAAGGCACTGGCTACTATCTCGGCACCACCCCATCCACAGGACAGCAGAGATCCAGAGCCTCAGGAATCCCCCATTGGGTGAACTACTCTCTTCCGAGGCCTCCCCAGAATACCCTTCTGAGGAGCCCTCTCTGAAGAGAACTTGCAAAAGGAAGCATATCGACTCCCCTGATGAGTCCATCACCTCAGATACTGACCTCAAGGAGTCAGAAGGGTTCCCACGGTCGTCCTTTGATATATCATTTGCAGATATCCTGGAGATCTTTAAGCAGAGAGGCGGCTGGAAAAGCATCACCCCTTCTGATGAGTCAGTATACCTGAAGGCCTTTGGATCTCAACCTTCAGCCTCCTGTGTGTCTCCACCTTTCAATGAACTAATGGACTTGGTCAGTCGAAAGGCGTGGGGAGTCACCTGACACTATGGAGCCAGTCCCTCGGAGGCCAAACAAGTTTTTGTCAACACCTACCAGAAAAGATTTTCTCACATAGGGTGTACCTGTCGATGCCATGGTGTGGCGGCAGCCACCAAGATGGAACTTTCTGAAGCATCTTCATCTGTTCATCCTCCGAATAAAGATTCTCGAACAATGGACAGATATGGGAAGCATGTCTTTTCGTCAGAGACATTTACACTCCGATCGCTTAACTACCTCACTCACTTTACAAGGATACAAAGAGATCTCCTGAAAGAGCTAGGAGATACTCTACAAGGTTCATTAGCTGTGGGGGTGAATGAGAAAGTCTCCTCCCAGCTATCCACCTTAAATTCCCTCGTCAGCTCCTCCATGAGACTGATATCTTATACAGTGGATGGAGCGAGTAGGGCAGCAGGTTCAGGAGATGCTCTTTGTGTTTCACTGTTGCAGTCATCACATTTGGGTTATCTGCTTGCAGTAGCCCTCAGTCAGCCTGATTAACAAAGTCTTGGGTCCTGTGTCAGTCGCTGTCTCTTCTTCCGTGACGTCAGGTAATCAGGGGTATAAAACATGCAGCCAATGCCATTACACCAGTCTTTCTTGCCATGCGGTGCCCGAAGCAGAAGCAGTTCGTAAGTGCCGGTCGGCAGACTCCTGAAATTTTCATTTTCGAGTTTCAGAACCGAAGTCTCCAACTAAAAGCCAAGTACCATGTTGGGGAAACTTTTTCTTGCTCTTATCCGATGTCAGTAAAAGTAAATAATTGCATAACTTGTGTAAAGCAAATACCTGATAAAGATTTTCATTCATACTGTTTTCCTTGCCTAGGCCCTGACTACGACGTACCTTGCTGTCAGTTTTGTGCCTTATTTAAACCACAAACTATCCATCGTTGGTATATTTACACTTCTAAATATTTTGATGCTTGGTTCAGTTATCCTGATATGTCTTCGGTCAGCCAACTGACTACCGACATTCCGAAAAAATGCAAAAGATGAAGGCAGAGACAGGCCGCCGAGGTCCAAAGCTGCCGACGACGCTTCTCCTAAGCCAGTCGCCAGTTCGCCGTTACTCAGTGAGGTGCTTTCAAAGCTCCTGATACCTGCTACTTCTGATTCGGAGGCCTCTACTGAGACCCATTCGGAGTCCGGTATGCCGCGACATGCTTCAACTGTGGAACCTGCAGATGTCTGTGCCTTGGATGGGTCCGGAGCCGCTGTGCAGGCACCGGCTTCTGAGGGTGTTTTCAGGCCTACTGACTTGCATATTAAACCGACGCCATCTTCTTCTTTAAGGCCTAAAACTCGAACCATGCCTAGAAAACCGACACCTAGACCGCATGGTCAGGCATCTATGCCTAAAAAACAAATGATAAGAATGGCTGAAGACCTTATTACTTTAATCAGGGGAAGCCAACCTTCCCCCTCTAAGAGATCTAGGACTGAGTTTGTTTGATACTTCTGCCCAGGATTCTGAATTTTCTGTTTCCTCTGATGACCAGGATTTACCTTTATCTACCTATAAGGATTCTGATGCTGAGGACTCTAAACCCTCTACACCCCCTCCCCCCCCCCCCCCGAGGATTTATTTTTTGGTGAAACCTTGCATACTCTCAGGGAGCATTTTCATTGGGAAAGTCAGGATTTCTCTGATTCTAAAAAGAGGCTTAGGGATTTCTTACTCCTGCCCCAGCACAGGCCTTTAGCCATACCCTCCTGTTCTAGACATTGTTGATGATGCATTTGCAGAATCTAGTTTGGCCTCTGACTCTTTAGCTCCTGCTCCCAGAAAACTTGATAGATATTACAGGGTCCCTGACTCTCACAAGTTCCTTTTTAAATTCCTACTGCGGATCCTGAGACCATTTCACAGGGGCCCAAGGGCATTAAAACTACTACTGCCAAAAATCCTACCTCCTCTGATAAGAGACTCCAAGGCGCTGGATAGATGGGGTAAGAGGGTATACACTTCTGCAACTTTGGCCATTAGGGCCTTAAACTGCCAGTTTCATATGTTAAAGTATCAGCAGCATATTATTGGATTGCTTAAACAGAAAATGATAATTCCTGATTGTGCTGAAAATAAGGATTTACAGGATTTATTGCATTCAGCTGAACAGATTGGAAAACATACTTTGCAATGTGGTTTTGACTCTCTAGAGGCATCTTGCAGGGCTGCTGTAACTGGGTCTGTACTTAGAAGGCATGCTTGGCTTAAGGAGCAATCCCTACCATATCATGTTAAAGCAAACTTACTGGATGCTCCCCTGAACCAGGACCACCTGTTTGGCAACAAAGCAAAAGAAGCTCTTAAAAAGTTGGAAGAAAAAGCTAAATCTATGCAAACTGTTAAAGATTTTTTTACGAGCACAACCTCCAATATTTAGTAGGCATTGGCCTTCCAAGAAATGGTCCTTTCCTGCCCCTTCCAGATCTTCTCAGTCCAAACCCAGATCCAGCAGAGCTCCCAGGCTGCAGTCCCAGGGTACGCACAGGACTAAGCAGTGGGGGCCTCCACTTCCAAATCTGGGAGTAATAAAACTCCCCCCTATGGTAAACTGTCTCAGTGACTTATTTTTAAAACTTCCAATCACTTAACTGGCTGCCCCTTTGGGGGGAAAGATTGGTCTTCATGCAAAGAACTTGGTAACTCATTACCCAGGACAAATGGGTTTTAAATAGTGTCCCAGGGATACAGATTTCAGTTCCACACATTGCCAACACCAGGCGGGTGGCCAGATCTACCCCCAAGTCAGTGGGCAGAGGCCCAATAGCAAGTACTTTCTCTCTTAAGCATGGGGGCTATTCATTTGGTACCAGAAGAGGAAAACGGGCAAGGTTTCTGCTCAAGACTTTTCCTGGTACCCAGAAAAGACAATTCATGGTGTCCTATCCTGGACCTGTCTGCCCTAAACACCGTTTTGGTGATTCCAAAATTCAAGATGCTGATTCTTCACCAGTTACTTCCTATGCTAGGCAAAGATGCCTGATTGGCAACACTAGATTTAAAAGCAGCATACTTGCACATCCCAATCAGGGAATCTTGCAGAAGATACCTTTGCTTCAAAGCAGGCTGCACGCACGATCAGTACTCTGCACTGCCCTTTTGCGTATCTACTGCGCCCAGGGTATTCACAAAGTGCCTAGCTCCAGTTATTGCATTTTGCAGACAAAGAAATATTCAAATGTACCCATACCTGGACGATTGTCTAATTCAGGCAGAAAGCCAGGACATACTTTTGAATCATCTGGCCTTTGTACAAAGGGTGCTAACTTGTCTGGGGTACACCATAAACGAAAATAAATCACACCTGGTACCCCGTCAACAAATTATATTCCTGGGAGCAAGCTTTGAATACAACTTCCCAGATGGCTTTCCTCATCCCAGAGAAACAAATTCATTTGACAACCTACTTCAAACAAGTGACCACAAAAACCCTGTTATCTGCAAGGCAAATACTGCAAGCCTTGGGGTTCATGGCCTCCTGCATTCTTCTAATTCCATATGCAAGACTGCATATGAGGAAACTACAATGGTATCTAAAAAGCCTATGGTGTCACCATTCTCAGGATCTAGAAGCTATGATTCCTATCATACCTTGCCTACACCTAGAGTTCCTTTGGTGGGCAGAGGCCTGCCAACAAAACAAGGGACTACCATTCACACTACCTCCTGCCGCCCAAACCCTAACAACAGATGCATCAGACTATGCATGGGGGGCTCACCTGGCAGGGAAGTGCATTCAGGGCAAATGGAACCAAAGTCAAGTGCACCTGCATATCAATCAAAAAGAAATGTTATCTGTACAAAATGCTCTGACAGCCTTCAAGGACCACATTCTTCCAGGGCAACTAATGGTAAAGACGGACACCACCACTGTTATGTGGTACATAATCAAGCAGGGGGTTACACATTCTTACCCCCTCTGCAGACTAGCTATGGCATTGTGGAACATAGCCTTGAGCTACCAAGTGCATCTACAAGCTCAATTCCTGCCAGGGAAATTAAATACACTGGCAGACGGACTAAGCAAAAACCTCATGGACCCACAGGAGTGGAAACTGGAACCAAGGATTTTCAACATGCTGACAAGCAAATGAGGGAGCCCAGATATAGACCTGTTTGCCTCCCCCAGAATTACCATTTGGACAAATTTTGCACAAAGACTCCCCACAAACAAGCTTGGAAAAACCTATCAGTCTATGCCTTCCCCCTCTGCCTCTGCTCTCCAAAGTACTACTAAAGATCAAACAGGGCAAGCCAAGGATGATTTTGATTGCACCAGACTGGCCACGCCAACACTGGTACCCCCTCTTGCACAGTGTGTCACAGTTGGCCCCATGGCACCTGCTTCCGATTCCTTCCCTGTTGTCTCAGCAGGAGAACCAGATTCTGCACCCCCAGCTTCCAACACTGAACCTAGCAGCCTGGCTAATTACCTAATTTGTCCTTTACCATCCCTCAGTAAACCAGTTATGGATATCATTTTAGAGGCAAGGAGGCCTAGTACTAGAAAATCTTATGCTGAAAAATGGAAAATATGCTGTACCTGGAACCAATCTCAAGGGATGAGCACAGCAGCACCTAATTTGCCTCAGATTTTACAATACTTAACTGAGATGCTTCATAAGGGCTTGTCTTTTTCCTCCATCAAAATTCATGCCTCAGCCATTTCATCTCATTATAACACAGAACCTCCCCTCTTCTCTCATCCATTGCTCAAGCAGTTCCTCAAAGGGGCCAAAAATTTAAGTCCACCCAGGAGAGCTCCAACCCCAGCCTGGGATTTTAACTTAGTCTTGGAGAAACTCACTCTTCCTCCTTTCGAGGCAGCTGCTACTGCAGATTTAAAATTTCTTTCTTGGAAAACTGCTTTCATTTTAGCAATCACTTCAGCAAGAAGGGTATCTGAATTACAGGCCTTTATGGCAGTGGAGCCTTTCATCATCTTTCATGCAGACAGAACCAATCCATCCTTCATGCCCAAAGTGATATCCAGTGTGGCTCTTAATCAGTCCATTCATTTGCCAACCTTCTTTCCTAATCCACACAACAAAGGGGAACAGATACTGCACTCCTTAGATGTGCACAGACAACTTAGATTCTACTTGGACAGAACTAAACCTCAAAGGAAGTCTGAACAACTGCTGGTGGCGTTTGCTGCAGGAGCAAAGGGGAAGGCTATTTCAAAGCAAACAATTTCTAAATGGATAGGCCATTGCATTAATTTCTGCTTAAAGCACCATGGAAAACCTATCCACAGGGGATCAGACCCCACTCAACCAGGGCTGCATCTTACCTCTACAGTCTTTCTCAGAGGCGTCCCTACCAGTGACATCCTAGAAGATGCTACCTGGAGTTCTGTACGTAATTTCACCAAGCATTATCATTTGCCAGTTTTCTCTAAATCCAGAGCTGGCTTTGCCACTGCAGTCTTGCAGGGCCTTATAGCTGGTCCTAATGCTATCTAAATTCCTCCTCCCAACCTTAGCTTTGGAAATCTACCCAAATGTGATGACTGCAACAGTGAAACATGAACATAGTACAGTTGTGTACATTTACCATAAATGTAGATATTAGAGTGTATTCACTGTTGCAGTCCTGGTTACCCTCCCTCCAGCCCCCTGACTTCTTTTGGCTATTCCTCGACTTTCCTTTACTATGCTTAAAAGCTTTTTGGTGTATTTGCTTTTTTTGTTGGAGGTATTTCCTTGTATATTTATATATTTAATTGCTTCCCATTAGGGGGGCACCTGACATCTGGGGCAAGAAAAACTGATGTAATGGCGTTGAATGCATGTTTTATACCACTGACGACCTGACATCATGGAAGAAGAAGAGACTGCAACCGACACAGGACCCAAGACTTTGTTAATTAGGCCGACTGAGGGCTACTGCAAGCAGATAACCCAAATGTGATGACTACAACAGTGAATACTCTCAAACAGCTACATTTATGGTAAGTGTACACAACTGTACTTTTCCTTGAAGAGACACTCCTGGATGTGCTTGTGCATTTTTGTAGAGCCCTTCAAGTCTACCTTTACTAACGTGCCATTTGATGGTTCCTCACTCTTTGGACCCAAAGTAAAAAAAAAAACACTCACCAGATGTGAGCAGGAAGGGAAAACTCTCTCTGCCGTTGGAGTACGTTTTTCCATACCATCAAGACCTTACCCTAAAGGTCAGAAGAATGGGAAAATGTGGTTCAGAAGATCCCAGGGAGATTTCCATGGGGCAGAGGAGGAGGTAACAATGGTAGACATCATCCTAGAGGCACAGGAGTTCCACAAAACCAGGGCGACCATGAGTCCTTTTGTTGGACGTTCCTATCAGCGCTCCTGAAAGGAGACCGGCCTGCTCTACTCATGAGGCTGTCAGGGGACATTTGTCTTTATACCCAGAAGCCTGGCAAGCTATCACAATAGACAAGTAGGTATGAAGCATAATATCCAGAGGATATTCCGTTCCCTTTTGTCATCCTGTCCCACAAATCAGAGCAATCCCGGATGTTCCACCAAATCTAAGGGAGCAAGCAGCTATAGAAATCTGAAAGTTGCTGGACAAGAGAGTCATCCATGAAGTCCCCACAGACCAAACAGGATTCGGAACTTACTCAAGATTCTTTTTGGTGCCAAAAAAAACAGAGGACTGGAGACCCATATTGGATCTCAGCAAGTTAAACGGATCTGTCAAAAAGTCAGTGTTCCGAATGGTGACACTGCAGTCAAATACTTCCCTTCGTAGGGAAAGATGATTGGATGTGCTCAATAGACCTCCAAGATGCGTACTACCATATAAAAATGAACAGAGCATCGAGGAGTCACTTACTCTTCCGGCTGGGAACCAGTCATTATCAGTTAAGCTCTGCTGTTTGGTCTCACTACAGCCCCCAGCATGTTTACCAAATGCATGGCAGTAGTCACAGATCACTTGAGGCATCTGGGATTCCAAGTGTTTCCATATCTGGACGACTGGCTCCTAACTGCCACCACCAACCATCTACTCCAGCAAGCCAAGGATGTGACTTTGGAAATTTGTGCTCAGGCATAACAGTCAACTTACAGAAATCTGCCTTGTTGCCCTGTCAATATATTACCTTCATAGGCGCAAACCTAGACACTGTTTCTATGATGGCACGTCTTCCAGGCGAGAGAATTCCAATCCTCAGGCAGAAAATACTTCACCTTCTTCCCAAGGACAAGGTTAAGGCAAAAGTAGCTCTGAAACTCCTAGGGACAGTGGCTTCGACCGTAACGCTAGTTCCTCTCGCCAGAATGCACATGAGAATCCTTCATTGGCTCCTGTTCTCCTAATGGTCACTTCTAGAACTCCCAATGTCCCACCTGATCAGAATAATGGAGTCATGCAAAAAGGATCTATGGTGGTGGATCCAGTCCAACCATGTGACCAGCGGGAGACCCTTTATTCTACGACAGCCTGTTACTATAGTGACCACGTATGCTTCCCAGATTGGGGAGGCATTATCTGGGAAGGACGGTCCAAGGTATATGGCAGGAACACGAGGCCCACTTGCATATCAATGCTCTAGAGATGAGAGCAGTGCTTCTAACGTTGCAAGCACTCCACAACTCTCTTCCACTAGGGACGATTGCTATACAGTCAGACAATATGTCGGTGGTCTGGTACTTAGACAAGGAGGGACCAAATCATACCCACTTTGTCACAAGGCCCTGAGAGTTTGGCAATGGGCAATTTCTTCCCAGCACTTTCTAGTAGCAATGCACGTCCTGGGAAAATCCAACATGATAGGCGACAAGCTTAGCAGGGCAATATTGTTGCCTCATGAGTGGTCTCTGAACCAGAACATAACGGAAGAAATCTTCCGGAAATGGGGGCAGCCTTGCTGCAATCTTTTTGCCACTCCCATGAATGCCAAGTACAGCAGTTACTTTGCCCTAATTCCCCCGCCGGTGGAGACACCAAGAGACGCACTTGTTTATAATTGGACCTCAGGACTTATTTATGCCTTTACTCCATTTCCGCTCATACCCAAGGTCATCCAGAAAGCAAAATCCTTGGGAAGCAGGATGATTTTCATTGCCCCACATTGACCCCAACAGATTTGGTTCCCCTTCCTTTGGCCTCGTCTTCAGGATAAGCCTTGGATTTTGGACCCAGTTCCAGACCTGCTGACACATGTCAGGTGCACTTCATCCTTCTCTCCACACCCCCAACTTGACAAGCATGGCTGCTCCACTTCCCAATTTAGTCAGGCTTCAAAACGTTACTCCAGCAGTAAAACACATACTGATATCTTCTCATAAAGTTTCTACTAGAAGACTATATACTAGCAAGTGGAAAAGATTTTCTCACTGGGCTCAGAATAGAAACATTGACCCTTTTTCGGCGTCTATTCAATCCATTCTAGAATTCCTGGCGGAGCTTTTTCAGCAAGGTGCTGCTGCAGCAACTATTAGAGTCCAGCTACCTGCAATTTCAAATTTTCACGTTGGTGACCATTCTCTAAATTTAATGTCACACAGGTTGTGTAAAGCATTTTTAAAAGGCACTTCCTAATTGAGACCTCTCTTTAAGGAACCACTTCCTCCTTGGGATTTAAGATTTGTCCTATCTCAACTGACATTACCTCTGTTCGAGCCCTCTCCATCTTGTGACCTCAAATTTCTGTCCTGGAAGACCAGTTTTCTAGTAGCAGTAACATATGCCAGAAGGGTGGAGTTGCAAGCACCGTCAGACCTCCATATTTGATCTTTCACAAGGAGAGGGTATCGTTTCGAACCACTCCAACCTTTGTACCTAAGATTTGCTCTCAAGCCAATATCAATCAATCCATTGAACTCCCGGTGTTCTTCCCCAACCATAGCAATAAGGCAGAGTATAGAATTCCATCAGTTGGAAGTGCATAGCCAACTCAGATTCTGTTTGCATAGAACTAAAGATTTCAGGAAATCTGACCAATTCCTCATCTCCTTCTCTGAGGCAAAAAAGGGTATGCTAGTTTCTAAAGTTTCACTTTCTAATTGGCTCTCTGATTGTATCACCTTTGTCTGTACCTCCAGTGATAGAGAACTGCCATTCGAAATTAGGGGGGGGGTCATTCAACTAGAGCATTAGCTACGTCGCTTTTCAGGCCAGACTGTCTATGGACAGTATTTGTGCTGCAGCTACATGGGCCAATCCTCATACGTTTATGACTCATTACAAAGTGGATTTGGCCTCCAATGATAGGGCCTCTTGGTTCCACTGTGCTCAAAGGTGCACTGTTGTGAGCCACCCAGGGCAAAGGTGCTAGGGATGCTATCCCATCCAATTAAGAATGAAGGCGAGATAGGACAACATAACATAAAGAAGTTATGTACTCACTATAACGTTCTGTGTTTGTTGTCCATATCTCCATTCATTCTTATGACCCCTTCCTACTTCCCCCGTCTGAGAACTCTTAGAGGACCTGGTAGTTACCTTTCCTTACAGGAGCTCCTTGACTCAGTTTGTTTTTCTTTGATATGGGGTATATATATATATATATATAATATAGTAAGTTAGGAGCAAACAAGATCTGGAGAGTTGCACCACTGCATCATGGGATACCTGCCTGCCACAAGCCAAGTTTGAGACTTCCAGCTGTGTATTCGGCTGAGTCAAACCCAAGTAAGAATGAATGGTGAGATGAACAAGAAACATGGAACATGATGGTGAGTACATAACTTCTTTTTTCTGAACATTGTCTGCCAGTGGGGTACTCCTAAAGTAGATCTGTTTGCCTCCCCTCTGGACAGACAACTTCCTCTTTTTTGTGCCAGGTCATCTGGTGTGGAAGGTGGAAGCCTTCTCTTATTCATGGAAAGAGATGTTACTTTATTCATTCCCTCCCCTTCTTCTCACTCCAAAAGTCCTGTTCAAAATTCAACAGGACACTCCCAAAATCTTGTTGGTGATGGTCTTCTGGCTGAGACAGCACTGGTTCCCTCTATTGTATTTAGCCAGGTGCAGTCATCAAAAGTTACCTCACAGGGTGTATCTACTCACACAAGACAAGGGATTTCTCCATCCCCATTTGTCCACTTTTCAGCTGACACTGGGTGATAGGATTTTGATTTCACATGTACACCTTTTTCCTGAGGACATGCTGAAAGTCCAGCAGGAGGCCAGGAAACCTATTACTAAGAAATCGTACTTATCCAAATGAAAGAGGTTTTCTATTTGGTTTCTTTCTCCTAACCTGGATCCACTTTTGTGGCTGTTCCTTTAGATGTTCATCGTGTTTCACTTTTGTAGTCATTACATTTGGGTAATCTGCTGACAGGTTGCCCTCAGTCGGCCTGATTAACAAAGTCTTGGGTGCTGCATCGGTTGCTGTCCCTTCTTCCATGATGTCAGGTTGTCAGGGGTATAAAACATGCAGCCGATGCCATTACATTAGTCTTTCTTGCCGCGCGATGCCCGAAGCAGAAGCAGTTTACAAGTGCAAGTCGGCCGACTCCTAAAATTTTCGTTTTCGAGTTTCAGAACCGAAGTCTTCAACTTAAGGCTAAGTGCCCCGTTGGGGAAACTTTTTCTTGCTCCTTACCGATGTCAGTAAAAGTTAATAATTGTATCACTTGTGGGAAGCAAATACCTCATAAGAATTTTCATCATTAGCGGACCAGAGTTCTGCTGTGGCGACCCCTAACCGGGAAAAGCCGAAAGACACACACACACACAAACACACACACTGTATTCCTTACCTAGGCCCTGATCACGATGTACCTTGCTGTCGGTTTTGTGCTTTATTTAATCAGCGCACTATCCGTCGTTTGTACTTTTTTGCCTCAAAATATTTCAGCTCTCAGTTTAATTATCCAGAAATGACTTCGGTTAGCCATCAGACTACCGGAATACCGAAAAAACGCAAAGAAAAAGACAGACAGGCTGTTGAGGTCCAAAACTGCCAACAACGCTTCTCCTAAGCCAGTCACCAGTTCGCCAGACAGTGAGAATACTTCTGATTCGCAGGCCTCTACTGAGACCCATTCGGAGTCCGGTATGCCGCGAGATGCTTCACATATGGAACCCGCGGATGTCTCTACCTTGGATGGGTTCGGAGCCGCTCAGCAGGAACCAGCTTCTGAGGGTGTATTCAGGCCTACAGACTTGCAAATTAAACAGACTCCAACTTCAGTGCTATGGCCTAAATCTCGATCTATGTCTAAAAAAACGACGCCCAGGCCACATGTTCAGACACCTATGCCTAAAAAACAAATGATCAAAATGGCTGAAGATTTAATTACTCTAATCGGGTAGTCAACCCCCCCCCCCCCCCCCCTTCAAGAGGCCTAGGATTGAATTTGACTATGAATTTTCAGAACAGGACTCTGTTTCTGTTTCTTCTGACTCTTCTAATGATCTGAATTTGTCCATACCTACTTATGAGGACTCTGATGCAGAGGATTCCATTCCCTCTGCTTCTCCACCTGAGGCTTTCTCTTTTGGGAAAACTTTACATACCTTAAGGGAGCATTTCCTCTGGGAAAGTCAGGATTTCTCTGAATCCAAAAAGAGGCTTAGGGATTTCCTTCTTCCTCAGTATAGGCCTTTGGGCTATACCTCTTGTACTACATATTGTTGATGTGTTTTCGGAATCCAGTATGGCCCCTGATTCCTTGCCTCCAGCCCCAAGCAAACCAGACCGGTACTACAGGGTTCCTGAGTCCCACAAATTCCTTTTCAAAAATCCTGTTGCAGTCCTGAAACCATTTCTCAGGGGCCCAAGAGCATTAAGGCTTCTACTGCTAAAACTCCTACCCCGTCTGATAGAGACTCCAGGGCGCTGGATAGATGGGGTAAAAGGTTTGCACTTCTGCAGCCTTAGCAATCAGGGCTTTAAACTGTCAATTATATTTGCTAAAATATAAACAACATATCATGGCACTGCTTAAACAGAAAATTATGTTGATTTCTGACTCTGGAGAATAAATATTTGCAAGATGTTCATCGTGTTTCACTGTTGCAGTCATTACACTTAGGTTATCCTGCTGGCAGGGTACCCGCAGTCTGCCAGAATTCCAAAGTCTAGGTCCGGCGTCAGTTGCTGTCGCCTCTTCCCTGACATCAGTGCGCCAGGGATATAAAAGGTGCAGCTGATGCCATTTTCTTCAGTCTTTCTTGCCGCTCGGTGCCCGAAGCAAAAGCAGTTTGCAAGTGCCGGTCGGCCGACTCCTGAGATTTTCAAAAACGAATTTCAGATTCGAAGTCTTCATTAAAGCTAAGTACCCAGTTGGGGAAGCTTTTCTTGCTCCAGACCGATGTCAGAAAAAGTTAATTGTATTTCTTGTGGGAAGCAAATACCTCATAAGGATTTTCATTCTTACTGTATTCCTTGCCTAGGTCCTGATCACAATATTGCTAGCTGTCGATTTTGTGCTAGATTTAACCAACACACTATTAAGAGTCGGTACGATTTTGCCTTTCATTACTTTGGCTGAAGATTTAATTATATAATGCCGAGGGAACAGCTGACAACCGGAGTTTACAAAAAATGCAAGGAAAAAGAAAAGGACAGGCATCCAAGGTCCAAAACCGACGACGAGGCTTCCGCTAAGCCAGTCGCTGGTTCACTGGTTCTCAGTGAGGCACTTTCGCAGCCCCTGACGCCCGCTACCTCAGAGCCACAGGCCACTGCCGATTCCCACGTGGAGCCAGCTAGGCCTCTGGATACTCAAGGTATTGGACACTCGGAAACCATTCCCTCAGATGGGTCTGGAGCCGCTGAGCAGGCATCGGCTTCTGAGGGTGTTTTCAGACCTACACAGTTATATGTAAAGCCTTCCTCAGCTTCTAAAGCAAAGTCCAAAGCAGCTCTAAAGACAAAGAAACAAGTACAGCATTCTCCAGGACAATCTTCCATGCCTAAAAAACATGCTCAAAATGGTCGAAGACCTAATTATCTTGATCTGGGGTTCCCATCCTCCTCCTGATATGAGGCCTAGGCAAGAGACAGAATATGAATCTTCAGATCAGGTTTCCATTTCCTCTGACTCCTCTTCTGAACAGGATTACTTTCTTCCTCCCTATGAAGATTCTGATGCTGAAGAATCTATCCCTTCAGCCTCTCCTCCTGAGGATTATTCTTTTGGGGAAACCCTGCATACCATGAGGGAGCACTTCCACTGGGAGAGCCAAGACTACTCAAAATCGAAGAAAAGGCTTAGAGATTTTCTTTTACTTCCTCAGCACAGGCCGCTGGCTATTCCCCCCTGTGCTAGACATTGTAGAGGATATATTTACAGAGTCCGGCCTTTCTCCTGACTCTCTACCCCCTGCCCCTGTTAAACCAGACAGATACTACAGGGTTCCAGTTTCACATAAATTTCTTTATAAAAACTCTGCTGCTGATCCAGAAACTATTTCTCAGGGTCCCAAAGGGGTCAAGGCTTCCACTGCAAAAAACCCTATCCCCTCTGACAGGGATTCAAGGGCACTAGACAGATGTGAGAAAAAGGTTTACACTTCTGCTACTTTGGCCGTGAAGGCTTTAAATAGTCAATTTCATATGCTTAAATATCAGCAATACCTAATGTCACTGCCAAAACAGAAAATGTTGGCAAATTCAGATTGTGCAGAAAATAAGGAAATGCAGGATTTATTGCATGCAACTGAACAAGTGGGAAAGCATACATTGCAATGTGGTTTTGATTCTCTGGAAGCCTCTTGCAGGGCCGCAGTTACGTGTTCTGTTATTAGGAGGCATGCTTGGCTAAAGGAACAGAATCTGCCTGATCATGTTAAAGCAAAATTATTAGATGCTCCATTACAGCATGATACGTTATTTGGTACTAAAGCAGAGGAGGTGTTGAAGAAAATGGAGGACAAAGCAAAATCTATGCAAACAGCAAAGGATTTCTTACAGGTACAGCCTCCCAGATTTAGCAGGAACTGGCCTACAAAGAATTGGTCCTTTCCAGTGTCAGACAGGCCACAAAGAGGCAGATACAGATGCCCCAGAGGCAGATCTCAGCCCCAGGGCTCGTACAGGCCTAAACAGTGGGACGCTTCTACCTCCAAAAGTGGAGAAGACAAATCACAGCCATACAGGAAACAGTCCCAATGACTTCCCTCTGCCAGCACCAAGCACTTAACTTTTGAAAGCCCCCTTAGGGGGAAAACTAGCACTTTTTTCTCAAAATTGGCACATAATCACCCAGGACAAATGGGTCTTGAATATAGTGTCCCAGGGATACAGGTTCCACTTTCACACCCTGCCAAGGGCAAAAGGCATGCCAGACCTGCCACACAGTCAATGGGCAGAGGCACAAAAACAAGTTTCAGCTCTCATGGACATGAGGGCCATTCAGCAAGTACCACAGCAAGAGCAGGGACAGGGATTTTACTCAAGACTTTTCTTGGTACACAGAAAGGACAAAACCTGGCAACCAATACTGGACCTGTCTATTCAAAACACATTTCTGGACGTCTCAAAATTCAAAATGTTGACTCTGCAGCAACTTCTGCCCATGCTGGGCAAGAAGGCTTGGCTTGTAACTTTGGACCTAAAAGAGGCATACCTGCATGCCCCAATCAGACAATCTTGCAGAAGATACCTCAGATTCATAGCTGGCTCAATGCACTACCAATTCTCTGCACTACCCTTTAGCTTATCTACTGCGCCCAGGGTCTTCACAAAATGCCTGGCACCAGTATTTGCATTTTGCAGACAGAGGAATTCAAATATATCCTTACTTGGACGATTGCCTTATTCAAGCAGAGAACAAGGACATTCTACTAAAGCACCTGGCGTTTGTAAAAAGATTATTAATTTGCCTAGGGTACACAGTAAATGAAAATAAATCAGAACTAGTACCCTCTCAAGAGATAATATTCCTGGGTGCAAGCTTAAATGCAACTGCCCAGATGGCTTATCTCATGCCAGACAAACAAAGGAAACTGACTTCTTACTTCAAAATGTTGGCAGCAAAGACCCAGTTATCTGCAAGGAAAATTCTGCAGGCTTTGGGCTACATGGCATCCTGCATTCTGCTAATTCCATATGCCAAACTGCATATGAGGAATCTACAATGGTATCTCAAAAGTGTTTGGACTCAACATTGCCACAGCCTGGAAACATTAATTACCCTCATTCCTTGCCTGCAGCAGGAGTTTCGATGGTGGGCACAGGCCTGTCACCACAGCAAGGGACAGCCATTCACCCTACCCACAGCCAGGCAGTTAATAACAACAGATGCATCAGACTATGCCTGGGGGGCCCACATGGCAGGAAAATGTATTCAGGGTACATGGCCCACAGGCCAAATGCATCTTCACATCAATCAAAAAGAGATGCTGGCTGTTCAGAACGCCGTGGCAGCCTTCAAGGATTTACTTCATCCAGGACAACTACTGATAAGGACGGACAATACTACAGTCATGTGGTACATAACAAGCAGGGAGGCACACATTCATACCCCCTCTGCAGACAAGCCATGACTTTGTGGGACCCAGCATTGACTTATCAAGTACACCTGCAAGCACAATTTTTGCCAGGAAAGAAAAATACTCTGGCAGATGAAGTAAGCAGAAACCTCATGGATCCCCACGAGTGGAAACTGGATCCACATGTCTTCAGCGTGATAATAAAGAAATGGAGATGTCCAGACATAGATCTATTTGCCTCCCCTCACAACTGCCAACTACAGAGATTCTGCACAAGGACTTATCACAAGCAAGCATGGAAAGTGGATGCTGTATCATTCAGGTGGAAAACCCTAACAGTATATGCCTTTCCTCCTCTGCCTCTTCTCCCCAAGGTACTCCTAAAGGTCAGACAAGAGAAGCCAAAAATGATCCTGATTGCTCCAGACTGGCCCCGCCAGCACTGGTACCCAATCCTAAAGAGCTTGTCTCAAGGCCCAGCCTGGACATTACCTCTGATTCCTCACTTACTGACCCAAAGAAACAATCAGATCCTGCACAGCCAACTCAGGACCCTAAATCTGGCAGCATGGCGGATAATTTAGCCATTCAGAACACATCTCTCTCTAAAGCAGTGATGGATGTTATTTTGGAGGCCAGGAGGCCCAGTACCAGAAAATTTTATGCAGAAAAATGGAAGAGATTCTGTACTTCGAACCAGCCACAAGGAATTGACACGTTTGTTCCAAATATTCCTCAGATTTTGGAATACCTAACTGAGATGCTGGACAAAGGCCTATCCTTCTCATCAATTAAAATTCATGCCTCTGCCATTTCACCTCATTACAATACGGAACCACCTATTTTTTCTCACCCGCTAATAAGGCAGTACCTAAGAGGGGCCAAAAACATAAGACCTCCAAGGAGAGCATCTACACCTGCATGAGACCTTAATTATATCTTGGAAAAACTCACACTGCCGCCTTTTGAGCCAGCCAATACAGCTGAAATAAAGTTCTTGTCCTGGAAAACAGCTCTGCTCCTAGCAATAACCTCTGCAAGACGAGTCTCAGAGTTACAGGCACTCATGGCTGTGGAACCTTTTATCATTTTCCATCCAGACAGGGTTTCTCTGAGGACGAACCCCACATTTATGCCTAAGGTAGTGTCCAGTGTGGCCCTTAACCAAAACATTCATTTGCCCACTTTTTATCCAAACCCACAGAATAAGGGTGAGAGATTACTGCATTCTTTGGATATACACAGGCAGTTACACTTCTACTTGGACAGAACTAAAGCTTTCAGAAAGACTGAGCAACTCTTAGTGCTATATGCTGCAGGATCACAAGGAAAGGCCATCTCAAAGCAGACCATTTCAAAATGGATAGGCCACTGCATTCGTTTCTGCTATTCACAACATGGCAAATTAGTGCCTAAGGGCATTAGGCCACATTCAACCAGAGCAGCAGCCACTTCAGCAGCCTTCTTCAGAGGAGTACCAACCAAAGACATTTTAGAGGCTGCAACTTGGAGTTCAGTGCATGCTTTTACCAAGCACTACCACTTACCTCTCGACTCTAAATCCAGAGCAGGCTTTGCCACTGCAGTGCTGCAGGGCCTTATAGCCTCTCCTAATCCTATTTAGGCCCAGCCACCCAACCTCAGCTTTGGGATTCAACCCAAGTGTAATGACTGCAACGGTGAAACATGATGAACATAGTACAGATGTCCTTCAAGAATGCAACTGTAGTCATAACATATGGGTTGTCCTGCCTAAGGCAGCCCTCGGTCGGCCGAATTCCAAAGTCTGGGTCCGGTGTCGGCTGGTGTCGCCTCCTCTCCGACGTCACAGCGGCTGGAGTATAAAGGCATCGGCCGACGCCATCTTCTTCAGTCTTTCTTGCCGCGCGGTGCCCGAAGCAGAAGCAGTTCGCAAGTGCCGGTCGGTCAGCTCCTGATTTTTCAGTACCGAAGTCATCTAAAAGCTAAGTACCCCGTTGGGGAACATTTATTCTTACCTCAGCCGATGTCAGAACAAATTGAGAAAGTTAATAATTGTTTGTCTTGTGGTAAACAAATACCTCATAAGGACTTCCATTCTCTCTGCCTTCCTTGCCGGGCCCAGACCACGACTCTCGGCCTGTGCTGCCTGTGCTTGCTTTAATAAGCACACTCTCAGGCGCTGGGCAGAATTCGCCGAGAACTTTTTCGGCGAATCTTTTGTGTATATCATGCCGTCGGATCAACCGACAACCCAATCTGCTAAAAAACGCAAGGACCGGGACCGACACCCTCGGCCCGCGTCCACTACCGATGCTACTCCTAAACCCTCCGCTAGTGCTCCTGTCAATTTGGAAGTGGTAAATCCACCGCTCCAGGCCGACGACACAGCGTTAACACGACCTTCGGTCTCAGAGATTTCTCCGGTGCCGGTTGTTGATTTTCCTCCGGAAACCGAGGTTCTGGATCTACCCGACACCATTTCTGTGGACAAGGTTACGCCTGCACGTGGGGCTGCTAGGCCCCCTGTATCCATGTCCATCAAGGCCTTTGCACGTGCTAAGGCCGTCAGTCAGGCCAAGGCCCATCCTAAGCCTGCTACCCAGGCCCCTTCATCTGATAAGCAGATCATGTCTCTGGCTGCAGATCTTATTTCCCTTAATAGGGGGACTCAGCCTCATCCGGACAGGGGTTCTCAGCCACCTGCAGAGAAAAGGTCTAGAACTGAGCAGGCGGACGACCTCTCTTCAGATGAAGCCTCTGTGGATTCTGAACATTCTGATACACAAGAAGAATCCTTCCAGGCCTATGAGGACTCTGATGCTGAGGAATCAATTCCCTCTGCCTCCCCTCCAGAGGATTTCTCGTTTGGTGAAGTCCTGCATTCCATGAAGGAACATTTTCAATGGCAGGGTCAGGAATTCTCTGACTTCAGGAAAAGGCTTCGTACCTTCCTCAAGCTTCCCCAGCACAGACCTTTGGCTATTCCACCTGTTATGGATGTTTTGGATGATGTTTTCTCTGACTCCAGTGCTAACCCTGATTCCCTCCCTCCTGCTCCTGTCAAGCCAGACAGATATTATAGGGTCCCTGACACTCACAAGCACCTTTTTAAGGCCCACTCTGTGGATCTAGAAACTATTTCACAGGGCCCCAAGGGAGTGGCTACATCCTCTGCCAAAACCCCTCTGCCAGCAGACAGAGAAGCAAGGTCCCTGGAGAGATGGGGTAAAAAAGTTTATACCTCTACTACCCTAGCCATGAGGTCACTTAACTGCCTTTTCCACATGTTTCAGTACCAAGAGTTTCTCCTGGATGATTTACAGAAAAAGTTAGCCTCTCCTGGGCCTATTGATAAAAAGGCATTGCAGGATCATATACATAACACTCAGCAGGTTAATAACCATTTTCTTCAGTGTGGTTATGATGCATTGGAAGCTTCATGTAGGGCAGCTATGACTGAGGCTGTGATACGTAGACATGCTTGGTTAAAGGATCAGTCTTTGCCTGACCATGTTAAAGTAAAGTTACTTGATGCACCTCTGGAAAAACAGAAGCTGTTTGGTGCTAATGCACAAGATGTACTGAAATCCATAGAGGAAAAAGCAAAGTCAGTACAGACAGTCAAGGATTTCCTTCAGGTTCAGCCACCCAGATTCAGCAGAAACTGGCCCTCAAAGAATTGGTCCTTCTCCGGCTCAGACAAGTTTCAAAGGGGAAAAAGCAGACGTGCCCGAGGTAGAGGGCAATACAGAGGATCTTACAGGGGCCGCCAATGGCAACCTCCAAATCAAAGAAGTGGCGCAGACAGTTCAGCTGCACCACAAGGACAATCACAATGACTTGACTTTCGTGCCGCCTACAAAGGTTCAAAGAGAAGCACCTTTGGGCGGAAAATTATCCTTATTCTCTCAAAACTGGCATATCTTAACCAAGGACAACTGGATTTTGGATTTGATAGACAAAGGTTACAAATTCCACTTCCACACAGTACCAATAAGACAAGGCATGCCAAACCTGCCACATCATCAAAGGGCAGAGGCACTCACTCAAGTTTCCAAGCTGTTAAGTATAAAAGCAATAGAAAGGGTTCCTCCTCAGGAGAAAGGCCAGGGATTTTATTCAAGACTGTTCCTTGTTCCGAGAAAAGAAAACAAATGGAGACCCATACTGGACTTGTCAACTCTAAACATTTTTCTCATGGTGCCAAAGTTCAAAATGCTGACGTTGCAGCAGCTCCTTCCCATGCTGGGCAAGGGGTCTTGGCTGGTCACTCTGGACCTCAAGGAGGCATACCTGCATGTCCCAATCAGACAAAGCTGCAGAAGATACCTCAGATTTATTGCAGGGACAGAGCATTATCAATTCTCAGCATTGCCGTTTGGCTTATCTACTGCGCCCAGAGTGTTCACGAAATGCCTGACATCAGTAGTGGCACACTGCAGACTGCAGGGGATTCAAATATACCCCTACCTGGACGACTGCCTCATACAAGCAGACAACAAACAAACCTTAAAAGAAAATTTGGACTATGTCATGCATCTACTGCAGGCCTTGGGATACACAGTCAACATTCAAAAGTCAAAACTACTGCCATCCCAACAGATTATCTTCCTAGGAGCCAAACTGGACACAGAAAACCAAATGACCTACCTCACAGAGGAAAAGCAGCAGCATTTACCAGAGTACTTCAAAGGCCTAGCAAAACTCTCCCAGCTGACTGCAAGGAAAATCCTACAGGCCCTGGGGTTCATGGCATCTTGCATCCTTCTGATACCTTTGGCAAGACTTCATATGAGAAAGCTGCAATGGTATTTAAAAAACTTATGGTCTCAACACAACCAAAGCCTAGAGGACATAATCCCACTTATTCCATGTCTGCAAAAGGAATTCTTATGGTGGGCTCAAGCCAGTCAGCAAAACAAAGGCATGTCTTTCAACAGACCTCAAGCAGGCCAAACGATTACAACAGACACCTCAGACCATGGATGGGGGGCGCACATGGAGGGCAGATGCATTCAAGGTTTTGGACGCCAAAGGAAAGGCATCTGCACATAAACCAAAAGGAGATGTTGGCAGTGATACATGCAATCGAAACTTTCGAAAAATCACTACAACAAGGGCATTTGCTAATAAGGACAGACAACACCACTGTCATGTGGTACATAAACAAGCAGGGAGGCACCCATTCTTATCCCCTCTGCAGACTAACAATGCTTCTCTGGGATAAATCTCTGAGCCTGAAGATACATTTACAATCCCAATTTGTACCAGGCAAGGACAATGTACTGGCGGACCAGCTGAGCAGAAATTTTATGGATCCACACGAATGGATGCTGCACCCTCACATTTTCTCTCAACTGACGAAGACATGGGGAAGACCGGACGTAGATCTCTTTGCTTCCCACTTAAATCATCACCTGGAAAAGTTCTGCACAAGGACTCACCATCCTCTAGCCTGGAAAACGGATGCTCTCTCCTTCAGCTGGAATTCTCTGAAAATTTATGCATTCCCTCCTCTGCCTCTGCTGACCAAGGTGATACTGAAGATCAAAGCAGAACAACCAACATGCATCTTGATAGCTCCGGACTGGCCAAGGCAACACTGGTGCCCATTGCTATTGACCACAACTCGGACCAAACCATGGCCTCTGACCCTATGGCCACTGCTCCTAACACAACACAATTACAGGACTGTACATCAAGACCTGAAAACATTACACCTGACAGCCTGGAAGCTACCATGATTTCTCCACCTATCTCTCTTTCCAAATCAGTTCAAGAGATCTTGCTGGAAGCACGCAGACCTTCCACCAGAAAAACCTATTCAGCCAAGTGGAAGAGATTCAGCATCTGGACTGCCAACAGGGGTCAGGACACAACATTACCGAGGATACCTCAGATATTAGAATACTTGGCAGAACTATTTCATACTGGACTCTCATACTCTTCAATAAAGATTCATGCCTCAGCAATCTCAGCAAGATACAACTGTGACCCTCCAGTGTTTTCACATCCTTTGCTACGACAGTTTCTAAGAGGAATAAAGAATATCAAACCTCCCAGAAGACAGCCAGTACCTGCATGGGACCTCAATTATGTATTGGAAAAATTAACTCTTCCTCCATTTGAACCAGCAGCAACTTCAGAAATTCAATTTCTTTCATGGAAGACCATCTTTTTACTGGCAGTCACATCTGCAAGAAGAGTTTCAGAGATTCAGGCACTCATGGCAGTGCCTCCCTTCATCATTTTTCATCAAGACAGAGTTTCTCTAAGAACAAATCCTACATTCATGCCAAAAGTTATTTCCAGGATGTCTCTAAATCAAGCTATTCACCTGCCTACATTCTTCCCCAATCCTCAAAACAAGGGGGAAAAACTACTGCATACTTTGGACATACACAGACAACTACGTTACTACTTGGACAGAACTAAGGCCACCAGAAAGTCTGACCAGCTGTTTGTAGCCTATGCTGCTGGAATACAAGGAAAAGCAATCTCCAAACAAACAATTTCAAAATGGATTGGACATTGCATCAGATTCTGCTATTCATTCCATGGAAAAAGTGTGCCTGCCAATATTAGGCCACATTCCACCAGAGCTTTAGCCACTTCCACAGCTTTCCTAAGAGGAGTAGCAACAAAGGACATTTTAGAGGCTGCTACATGGAGCTCCATGCATACATTTACCAAGCACTACAACCTACCTTTATGCTCAAGATCCCGAGCAGGCTTTGCTTCGGCAGTCCTGCAGGGGATTTTAGCTACACCATCCTTATCATAGATCCATCCACCCTCAGCTTGGCTATGGTATTCAACCCATATGTTATGACTGCAGTTGCATTCTTGAAGGACATAGTACAGTTTTGTACTAACCATAAATGTAGATGTCCGATAGATATGCAACTGCAGTCGGATTTTCCCACCCTCCTACCCCTCTGTATACTTCTTTTTTGGGTCCCTACCCTTTATCTCATTATCTGGGGGTATTTCCTATGGTGTATCTGTTTATTACTGTTGTGCATGTTTAGATTGTTTTTATCCATTTACCAAATTTAGCCTTCCTAGGAGGGCACCTGACATCTGGGGCAAGAAACACTGAAGAAGATGGCGTCGGCCGATGCCTTTATACTCCAGCCGCTGTGACGTCGGAGAGGAGGCGACACCAGCCGACGCCTGACCCAGACTTTGGAATTCGGCCGACCGAGGGCTGCCTGAGGCAGGACAACCCATATGTTATGACTGCAGTTGCATATCTATCGGACATCTACATTTATGGTAGGTACAAAACTGTACTTTGTGTACCTACCATAAATGTAGATGTTCGAGTGTATTCACTGTTGCAGTCCAGGTTACCCTCACCATCCCCTTTTTTCTTTGCTGGGACTTATCTGTACCTCTCCATCCTATACAACCTATGTGGTGTATTTGCTTGTAGATGAAGGAAATGTTTATTTTACTGCATACATACTGGCATAATTTTTAGCCTTCCAATTTGGGTGCACCTGACATCTGGGGCAAGAAAAACTGAAGAAAATGGCGTCGGCTGCATCTTTTATACCCCTGGCGCACTGACGTCAGGGAAGAGGCGACAGCAACTGACGCCAGACCTAGACTTTGGAATTCTGGCCAACTGCGGGTAGCCTGCCAGCAGGATAACCCAAGTGTAATGACTGCAACAGTGAATACACTCGAACATTTATGGTAGGTACACAACTGTACTATTTATTGCATTCAGCTGAACAAGTTGGCAAACATACTTTGCAGTGTGGTTTTGATTCCTTAGAGGCCTCTTGTAGGGCTGCTGTTACTGGGTCTGTGCTTAGAAGGCATGCTTGGCTTAAGGAGCAGTTTTTGCCTGATCATGTAAAAGCAAAACTTTTGGATGCTCCTTTACAGCAGGACCGCTTATTTGGCAATAAGGCTGAAGAAGTTCTAAAAAAAATGGAAGATAAAGCTAAATCTATGCAAACTCTGAAAGATTTCTTACACGTGCAATGTCCTAGATTTAGTAGGCATTGGCATACTAAGAACTGATCCTTTCCAGCTCCTTCCAGAACCACTATGGCCAAACCCAGACATTCCAAAACCACCAGGTTTCAGTCCCAAGGGATTTTCAGAACTAAGCAATGGGGTACTTCCACTTCCAGATCTGGAAACAACAAGCCACCACCCTATGGTAAGCAGTCTCAATGACTTCCCTTTGAAATTACTAAGCACTTACCTCATAGTCGCCCCTTTGGGGGGAAAACTAGCTCTTCATTCAAGAAACTGGCAACTTATAACCCAGGACAAATGCGTTTTAAATAGTGTCCCAAGGATACAGATTTCATTTCCACATGCTGCCAACTCCAAATGGGTGGCCAGACCTGCCCCCAAATCAGTTCTTTCCCTCCTAAACATGGGGGGCTATTCAACTAGTTCCAGAAGAGGAAAATGGACGAGGTTTCTATTCCAGACTTTTCCTGGTACCCAGAAAAGAAATCATTGCGTCCAATTCTGGACCCTGTCTACTCTAAACACCTTTCTGGACATTCCAAAATTCAAGATGCTGACTCTTCACCAGTTATTTCCTATGCTAGGCAAGGATTCCTGATTGGCAACTCTCGATTTAAAAGAGGCTTACCTGCATATCCCAGTCAGGGAATCTTGCAGAAGATTCCTACGCTTCAAAGCAGGCTGCATGTATTATCAGTTCTCTGCACTGCCCTTTGGCTTGTCTACTGCGCCCAGGGTATTCACAAAGTGCCTGGCTCCAATAATTGCATTTTGCAAGCAAAGAAATATTCAAATATAGCCATACCTGGACGATTGTCTAATTCAGGCAGAAAACCAGGCCAGTCTTCTAAAACATCTGGCATTTGTAAAAAGACTTCTAACCTGTCTAGGGTACACCATAAACAAAAAGAAATCTGAAATGGTACCCTCTAAAAAAATTACATTCCTGATTGCAAGCTTGAATACAACTGCCTAGATGGCTTTCCTTACGCCAGAAAAGCAAATTCATTGGTGATGTACTTCAAACAGGCGGCCACAGAAACCCTGCTATCTGCAAGGCAAATACTGCAAGCCTTGGGGTTCATGGCCTCATGCATTCTTCTAATTCCATATGCAAGACTGCATATGAGTAAACTTCAGTGGTACTTAAAAAGTTTATGGAGTCAACATTGTCACATCCTGAAAACAATGATTCCTATCATATCTTGCCCTCGCCTAGAGTTCCTATGGTGGGCAGAGGCCTGCCACCAAAACAAGGGACTGCCATTCACACCACCCCCTGCCACCCAAACCCCAACTACAGACGCATCAGACTATGCATAGGGGGCTCATCTGGCAGGGAAGTGCATTCAGGGCAAATGGAACCCAAATCAAATGCACCTTCATATCAATCAAAAAGAAATGCTAGCTGTACAGAATGCACTGACAGCCTTCAAGGACTACCTTCATCCAGGACAATTACTGATAAAGACGGACAACACCATGGATGTTCTTCATCTCACATTGCTGCAGTCCTTACATATGGGGTAGTCCGCTGTCCTCGGTCGGCCCGAATACCAAAGTATTAGGCTGATGTCGGTCAAGGCGCTTAAAACTGACATCAGGACGTCAGGGTACAAAAGCGCATGACCGACGTCATATCCTCAGTCTTTTTTGCCGCATGGTCCGATGAAGAAGCAGCGTTGCAAGTGCCGTTCGGCGTTCTGAAATTTTTCGAGTTCGGAGTTTCAGACCGAATCCAAGTTGGCTAAGTACCCCGTTGGGAATATTTTGTTTTTCTTGCCTCAGTGTATTACGGATGTCAGAAAAAGTGAATAATTGTATTTCTTGTGGGAAACAGATACGCATAGGGATTATCATTCTTTGTGCATTCCTTGTTTGGAGCCTGAGCACGACGTAGTTGGGTGTCGCTTTTGTGCTAGGTTTAATAAGCGCACTATTAAGCGAAGGTTAGATTGTGCTAGGCTGGTCTTGTAAGCGGTGCAATTATAATATGCCGTCGGATACTCCGGCCGCTTCCAAGAAGCGCAAAGACAAAGCGGTTAAACCCAGGCAAGATGAGTCGTCCGTTCCGGACGCCGGTTTTTTAGAGGCTTCAGTGGAACCGGTGGTTCCGATAGAGGCTTCTCTGGAGTCTCAGGGGGAGTCTTTGATTTTGCAGGATGTGGCCTCTCACGAGGCAGGTCAGGCTGAAGGGGCTTCTCAGGTTTCTGTACTCCCCTCCCTTCCCAGGGTGGTTAGACCCTCTCCTTCTGTTTCCAAGGCTTCTTCCAGGGGCAGGCCAGGTTTAGCTTCTGTTGGTGTCAGTCCTAGTTCAGCAGGGTCTGTGCCTAAGAAGCACATGCTTAAAATGGCAGAAGATTTGATTACTCTGATTAGAGGTTCTTTGCCCCCTCCTGATAAGAGGCCTAGGGTGGAGCCAGAGTTGGAAAGTTTTGAACAGGCTTCGGATGTTTCAGAGTCTTCGGCTGAAGACTTGCAGGAGTACACTCCTTATTCTGATTCTGATGCAGAAGATTCCACTCCTTCTGCTTCTTCTCCAGAGGATTTTTCTTTTTCAGAGACTCTTCATTCTATGAGGGAACATTTTAAGTGGGAAGGTCAGGACTTCTCTGATTCACGGAAAAGGCTTAGAGAGTTTTTGTTTTTACCTCAACATAGGCCCTTAGCTATACCCCCTGTTCTGGATGTTGTGCAAGATGTATTTTCAGAGGCTTCACTTAATCCTGATTCTCTGCCTCCTGCGCCTGTTAAACCGGATAGGTATTACAGGGTGCCTGAGGCTCATAAATATCTCTATAAGAGTCCTAGGGTGGACCCAGAAACTGTGAGTCAAGGACCCAAGGGTGTCAAGGCCTCTGTTGTAAAGAATCCGGTCCCTCTAGATAAAGAGGCCAGAGCTTTGGATAGATGGGGAAAGAAGGTCTATACATCTTCTACCTTAGCTATGAGGGCTTTGAATTGCCAGTTTCATATGTTGAAATATCAAAATTTTCTTCTTTCACAATTGAAATCTAAGGTGGATGCTCTGGCAGAAGGCATTGACTGTAAAGAATTACAAGACTTGGTGCATGTCTCTGAACAGGTGGGTAAGCATTCTTTACAGTGTGGTTTTGATGCTTTGCAGGCCTCTTCTAGGGTGGCTGCCACTGGTTCAGTTCTTCGCATGCACGCCTGGCTTAAGGATCAGAATTTATCTGACCATGTTAAGACAAGGATTTTGGATGCTCCTTTGCAGTCTGAAGTGTTGTTTGATCCACCTGTGGAGTCAGTCTTGAAGAAATTGGAAGACAAGGCTAAGTCTATGCAGACTGTTAAAGATTTTTTGCAAGTTCAGCCTCCAAAGTTTAGTAGAAATTGGCCTGCTAAGGGGTGGACGTATCCTCCTTCTGATTCTCAGTCTAGGGGTAGATCTAGGCGTGGTAGGGGCAGAGCTCAGAGTTCCTTCAGACCTAGAACATGGAGTTCACCTGCACAGTCTTGGTGAGGGCAGGGGCCAGTCCTTTCGTAAACAGGCCCAATGACCTACTTTTTCAGCTGCCAGATCCTTCTTGCCTGGCAGCACCTTTGGGAGGACGGTTGGCACTCTTCAAGGAAAATTGGATTTTAATTACCCAAGACAAATGGGTATTGGATATCATACACCAAGGTTACAAGTTTTATTTCCATACCTTACCTCCTTTCAAAGGCATGCCAGACGTTCCTCCTCAGCAAAGACTAGAGGCTCACAAACAGATTTCTCTACTACTTCAAATAGGAGCTATACAACCGGTCCCTCTGCCAGAAGTGGGCCTAGGATTTTACTCGCCTGTTTCTAGTACCAAAGAAAGGGAACACGTGGAGACCAGTTTTGGATTTATCTATCCTCAACACATATCTGGACATTCCCAAGTTCAAAATGTTGACGTTACAACAGCTTTTACCTCTGCTGGGCAAAGATCACTGGATGGTGACTCTGGATCTCAAGGAGGCTTACCTTCATGTTCCTATCAGGCCCTGTTGCAGGAAGTATCTGCGTTTTCGGGCTGGGACTTTTCATTATCAGTTCTCTGCATTGCCCTTTGGCTTATCTACTGCCCAGAGTGTTCACAAAGGTTCTGGCTCCAGTGGTAGCTTTCTTCAGGCTAAGAGGAATACAAATCTATCCTTATTTGGACGATTGCCTGATTCTGGCTCAAGGAAAGGACGAACTTCTTCATCATTTACAGTATGTGATGGCAGTGTTAAGATGCCTAGGGTATTCTGTGAGCGAAATAAAGTCCAGTCTAGTACCCTCTCAGGACATGTGCTTTCTGGGTGTGAGACTGAATACAGCATCCCAGATGGCCTTTTGACCCGGACAAACAAAAGAATCTTTCTCTTTACTTCCACCAATTGTCTCGTCAGTCCAGGCTGACTGCAAGGACAGTCCTTCAAGCCTTGGGGTTCATGGCATCTTGTATTCTGGTACTTCCCAATGCCAAACTGCATATGAGGAAGCTACAATGGTATCTCAAAATGTATGGGCCTTAACACTGCCAAGATATGGACACTGTCATTCAGATAATACCTTGCATTCAAAAGGAATTTTTGTGGTGGGCTCAGGAATGTCACCTAAACAAGGGACTCTCTGTGACCCGACCAGAGGCGAGTCAGATTCTAACGACAGATGCCTCAGACAAAGCTTGGGGAGCTCATCTAAATGGAAAATGGGTACAAGACACGTGGCCTGCCAGACTTCAACATTTACATATCAACTTGAAGGAGATGTTAGCAGTCCAATTTGCATTGATAGCTTTCAAGGATTTACTTCTTCCAGGGCAGGTGTTGATTCAAACAGACAACACAACTGTCATGTGGTACATCAACAAGCAAGGGGGGACACATTCATATCCTCTATGCAGACAAGCAATGATTCTGTGGGAAACTGCTCTCAGTCTACAGCTAAATCTTCAGGCAAGGTTTCTGCCAGGAGCACAGAACTCCTTAGCAGATGTGTTGAGCAGACAAATTATGGATCCCCACGAGTGGAAATTGGATCCTCATGTATTTCAAAAATTGACAGTGTTGTGGGGAACTCCAGACATAGATCTGTTCGCTTCTCCACTAAATTACCAGCTGCCAAAGTTTTCCACGAAAAGGTTTCATCCCACAGCTTGGAAAGTGGATGCTCTCTCATTCAATTGGAGCAATCTTCACGTGTATGCCTTTCCACCACTGCCTCTCCTCCCAAAGGTACTCCTGAAGGTCAGACAGGACAAGCCAACCATGATTTTAATAGCTCGGATTGGCCTCGACAGCACTGGTACCCATTGCTGAGAAGTCTGGTGCAGGAGCCTCCATGGCCTTTACCTTGATTCCACACCTGCTGTCTCAGGAGAACAGTCATTTACTCAATGTCAAACTTCACTCTCTACATCTAACAGCCTGGCATATTCTGTTTTAAACCCTGGAGGGTCTCAGCTTCCACAACAAGTTTTGAATGTTATTTTGGAGGCCAGAAGGCCTAGTACAAGGAAAGTTTACGCCAGATAAATGGAGGAGATTTTTAATTTGGAGTACAGCAAAGGACTTTGATGTTTCTAAACCTAATTTAAGTGTTGCTCTTCAATACCTTACTGAGTTATTGGACAAAGGTTTGTCCTTCTCCTCTATAAAGGTTCATGCTGCAGCAATTTCTGCTCACTATGACTGTGACCCACCATTATTTTCTCATCCTTTGTTTAAGCAATTCCTTAGAGGGGCAAAGAATATAAGACCCCCGTAGAGCTCCTACTCCTGCTTGGGATCTCAATTTTGTGTTGGAGAAACTCACTCTACAACCTTTTGAGCCTGCAGCGACTGCCGAGTTGAAATATTTATCATGGAAGACTGCTTTTTGTTGGCCATTACCTCTGAGAAGGGTTTCTGAATTACAGGCCCTTATGGCGATTGAGCCTTTCTTAATTTTCCACAAGGATAGGGTGTCTTTGCGTACTAACCCTTCCTTTATGCCTAAAGTGGTTTCTAGTGTGGCTTTAAACCAAACTATTCATTTGCCTACTTTTTATGCAAACCCCAAAATAAAGGGGAGAAGATTTTGCACACTTTGGATATACATAGACAGTTGCGATATTATTTGAGCAGAACTAAAGGGTTCAGGCAGTCTCAGCAGTTGTTTGTTTCATTTGCTTTGGGTTCTCAGGGCAAACCTGTTTCAAAACAAACTATTTCTAAGTGGATTGGTTTTGTATTGCTTTCTGTTATTCCCATCATGGTAAGGAGATTCCAGCTGGGATTAGGCCTCATTCCACTAGGGCTACTGCCACTTCTACAGCTTTTTTAAGGGGGGTAGCTACTAAAGATATTTTGGAGGCAGCTACTTGGAGTTCAGTGCATACTTTCTCTAAGCATTACCACCTTCCACTTTACTCTAAATCTAGGGCTGGATTTGCCACTGCAATTTTACAGGGCATTTTGGCAGCTCCTAATGCTTTATAGTTTTGCCATCCTCCCTTTCCTCTGCTTTGGGATTCTACCCATATGTAAGGACTGCAGCAATGTGAGATGAAGAACATAGTACAGTTTTGTACCTACCATAAATGTAGATGTTCGAAGATCCACATTGCTGCAGTCCAATTTACCCTCCCTCCTTCCCCTCTGTAGTTAGAGGTGGTTGTGTGGTTTGGGTTGTAAATATTGTAAATATGGTTAGTGCAGGGGTGGTTGATTGTTTTTTTGCTGTTTTTTGGCTTTGGCCTTTCTTTTTAGGGCCTTCTGACATCTGGGGCAAGAAAAGACTGAGGATATGACGTCGGTCATGCGCTTTTGTACCCTGACGTCCTGATGTCAGTTTTAAGCGCCTTGACCGACGTCAGCCTAATACTTTGGTATTCGGGCCGACCGAGGACAGCGGACTACCCCATATGTAAGGACTGCAGCAATGTGGATCTTCGAACATCTACATTTATGGTAGGTACAAAACTGTACTTTATGTGGTACATAAACAAGCAGGGGCGTACACATTCCTACCTCCCCTGCAGGACTAGCCATGGCATTGTGGAACATGGCCTTGAGCTACCAAGTACAACTACAAGCTCAATTCCTGCCCGGAAAGCAGAATGTTCTGGCAGACAAACTAATCAGAAATCTCACGGACCCTCATGAATGGAAACTGGAACCACAGATTTTCAACATGTTGACATGCAAATGGGGGAGCCCAGACATAGATCTTTTTGCTTCACCCTAGAACTGCCTGTTGGACAAATTTTGCACAAGAAATCACAAAAAAGCCTGAAAAGTGGATGCACTGTCCTTCAGCTAGAAAAACCTATCAGTCTATGCCTTTCCCCCTCTGACTTTGCTCTCCAAAGTTCTACTAAACGTCAAACAGGACAAGCCAAAAATGATTTTGATTGCTCCAGACTGGCCTCTCCACACTGGTACCCACTCCTGCGCAGTGTGTCACACATTTCTCCATGGCACCTTTCTTACTGTCTTAGCAGGAGAACCAAATTCTGCTCCCTCAGCTCCAAACATTGAATCTTGAAGCTTGGCTAATGACTTAAATTCACCCTTAGCATCCCTCAGCAAACCTGTGATGGATGTCATTTTGGAGGCGAGAAGACCTAGTACTAGAAATTTTTATGTTGACAAATGGAAAAGATTCTGTGCCTGGAATCATTCTCAAGGAATGAGCACAGCAGTGCCCAATTTACCTCAGATTTTGCAATACTTAACTGAGATGCTTCATAAGGACCTGTCATTTTCTTCCATAAAAATCCATGCCTCAGCCATTTCAGCTCATTACAACACAGACCCCCCCCCCCTTTCTCTCATCCTCTTTTAAAGCAGTATCTCAGAGGGGCCAAAAACTTGAGACCACCCAGGAGAGCTCCAACCCCTGCCTGGGACCTTAACTTTGTATTGGAGAAACTCACTCTACTTCCTTTCAAGCCAGCTGCAATTGCAGACTTAAAATGTATTTCCTGGAAAACAGCCTTCCTTTTAGCAATCACTTCAGCTAAAAGGATATCTGAATTGCAGGCTCTTATGGCAGTGGAGTCTTTCATCATCTTTCATACAGACAGGAAGTCACTCAAGACCAATCCATCATTCATGCCCAAGGTGGTATCCAGTGTGGCTCTTAATCAGTCCGTTCATTTGCCAACTTTCTTTCCCAATCCACAGAACAAGGGAGAACGGATTCTGCATTCATTGGATGTACACAGACAACTTAGATTCTACTTGGACAGGACTAAATCTCGAAGAAAATCTGAACAACTGCTGGTAGCGCTTGCTGCAGGGGCAGAAGGGAAGGCTATTTCAAAGCAAACCATTTCTAAATGGATAAGCCATTGTATTTATTTGTTATAAGCACCATGGAAAACCTATCCCCCAGGGGATCAGATATCATTCCACCAGGGCTGCATCTACTTCAGCAGCCTTTCTCAGAGGTGTTCCTACCAGGAATATTCTAGAAGCTGCTACCTGGAGTTCAGTTCATACTTTCACCAAGCATTATCACTTACCAATTATCTCTAAATCCAGAGCTGGCTTTGACACTGCTGTTTTGCAGAGCCTTGTAGCTGGTCCTAATGCTGTATAAATCCATCCTCCCAACCTTAGCTTTGGGAATCTACCCAAATGTAATGACTGCAACAGTGAAACACGATGAACATAGTACAGTTGTGTACACTTCCCATAAATGTAGATGTTCGAGTGTATTCACTGTTGCAGTCCTGGTTACCCTCCCTCCAGCCACCTGTTTTTCTTTTACTATAACTCTTCTTTTCTTCTTTTTTTTATTATGCTTAAAAGCCTTTTTGGTGTATTTCCTTTTGTTTGGAGGTATATTTTTGTGTTTATTTTATATATATATATATATATATATATATATATATATATATATATATATATATATATATATATATATATATAGATAGATATTGCTCCCCATTTGGGGGGCACCTGACATCTGGGGCAAGAAAAACTGATGTAATTCTTGTTGGCTGCATGTTTTATACCCCTGATGACCTGACATCATGGAAGAAGGGACAGCAACCGACGCAGTACCCAAGACTTTATTAATCAGGCCGACTGAGGGCAACCTGCCAGCAGATTACCCAAATGTAATGACTGCAGCAGTGAATACACTCTAACATCTACATCTCTAACATCTACATTTATGGTAAGTTTACACAATTGTACTTTCTTATCTTTGTGAATTGCTCAATGCTGGTTTGGCCTGTTCTTCTGTTAAGGCCCACTTGTTATCTCCTCCTTTAGCTTCTAGATTTGAGGCTAAACAATTCCTTAAAGGTGTCCTTCACATTTGACTGTTCCCACTCCCTGGGATCTTAATTTGTTTTGGAGAAGTTGACACAAACTCTTTTTGAGCCTGCTGCTTCAGCTTCCTTATAACGTTGTTCTTGGAAGATGGTCCTTTTGTTAGGTCTTACTGCTGCTAGATGGGTGCCTGAATTGCAAGTCGTTGTGGCTTGTCCTCCTTTTTTGATATTTCATAATGACAGGGTGTCCTTGCCTTCTTTTACTCCTAAGGTGGTTAATGCGTTGTCACTTAGTCTGTTCATCTGCCCACTTTTTCCTTTGTCCGCAATCTGAAAGTAAGAGGGTGCTGCATACTTTGGATGTGCATAGACAACTCAGATTTTATTTGGATAAGACTAAGACTATTAGAAACTCTGATCAGTTTGCATGTTCTCATCCTTGATCTCTAGGATTATCTGTATCCAAGCAAACTATTTCTACCTGGATCTCAAAGGCTGTTTCTTTTTGTTATACTTTTTATGGTAACAGCCTTTCTTCTGTAAAGGCTCCTTCTACTAGAGCTGTGGCTTCTTCTGGTGCTTTTTTCAAGGGCTTAGATTCTAATTCTTTTCTTGAAGCAGCTACTTGGACTTCTGTACATACTTTTACCAAGCACTGCAAGTTGAATGGTATCTTCAGAGCTGGAGCCAGTTTTGCTAGGGACATTCTTCATAGCTTCTTAGAAGGCTCTACTGCTCCTTCCTCCTCCCAAGTTTCTTCTTGAGCTTTGGCTCTGTCCCATATGTTAAGATTACTGCAACAATGAATGTAAAGACATAGTACAGTTGTGTAAAATCTTACCATAACAGTAGATGTCCTTTCCTTCACTGTTGCAGTATTCACTCCCTCCCTCCCTCTTTCCTCTTAGTCTTTTTCCTTCCTGGATGTACTGGTTACTTCCTGGGTGTCCTTAGACTGGTGCTCCTACTGGGGCAATCAAGTTCTGAGGATGGTATATCCGAATGTCACCTTTGTGCCCTATGCTATGCGAGGATGTTTTGTGTACCTTCAAGCAGCAGTAGACTTTGGTGTACTTGCTTCCATGGCAGGGAATCCCATACGTTAAGAATACTGCAGCAGTACTGCAGCAGTATAGGAAAGGACATCTACTGTCATTGTAAGATTTAAAACAACTGTACTTTCTTGACCTTTGTTAATGCCTTGAGAACTTGATCTTGAAAGATTTGAGGGGACTGTAGATGCAAATGTGTGATCTGGGAATATAACAGAGGAGAGAGAAGTGAACTTTCAACTAAATTTGTCCACTAGTAGATTGGTTATGTCCTCTGGGTCTGAGTATGTAATAGTCTTTACTGTTATTTCTGTGCAGTAATGGGCCTCATTTTTGAGTTTTCTAACATAGTTAAAGAAGGCTCTGTGGTTATCCTTCAACTGGAAGGCTATTTTTACTTCATATCTGGTTTTGTTTGATTTGATCAGGGTCCAGTATTATTTAAGTTTGCCAAGAACATTATTGGTATCTTGAGTATTAAAAACTAAGTAGGGGGTTATTTTTAAATTTACATTATATTTATTTATGTGGGGGCAGTTGCATCTATGCAACTATTTACATTTGCACAGAATTTGGTGGTAAAGGATTCTGCAGAAACAGTGACATCGTCAACATGAAAGGAGCTATTGAAATTAGCCAAAACATCATTCAGTAGATTAACCTTTGCATAATGTCAATGTTCCACAGAAAAGCACAAACGTTTTAACCACACACGAGGCAAGGTTGGAGCTGTAGTTCAACAATTTATTGCACCACAAAATAAAAGAAACGTAAGCGATTTTGTTATATAAAATATATAACTTCATCAGATAAATGCCAGCGTTCAAATGGGCACACTTGCATTATCACATAACAAGCACCAGTTAATGAATTAAAGCAACAATGTATAAAAATATAAAAACAGTTAAAAACACATATAACCATTAGTATATATATATTTAGTTAGGAAAATAATGCATAAATATGATTGTCAAAAAACATAAAAAAACAACTAAAAATATAAATGTGTGTATAAGTCCATAAACACATATTTATGTGTATAAATCTATGCTGTCTCAATTCTGCCTTCATTTTTAACGCACATCCTATAGATGCAATTTCATTTAAACCTGGGAACCCCACTGCATCCAGGCCCAAAATCCAGTACAGCTCACTGTTCTCCAAGAACAATTGCCAGGGACCACCTCTTGTATTCTTTTGCACTTGTACAATTATAGTGAACTTGAAGTGGTGGTCAGGGAATTCCAGAATGTGTCTATATAGGGCACTGGTAGTTTTTTTTCCCCCGTATATCATAATTGTGCTCATAAATACATTGCTTCAGCATCCGCTCCGTCTTGCCAATATATAAAAAGCAGGACAGGCCTGGCACAATGCCCCATATACAACTCCAAAACTATTACTATTAATGTCCCTTCACTTTAAAATTAAAGCCATTGATAACCAAAGATGTTGATTTGGCTATCACTCGTGATTTGTTTGCACAAAACCAAATTGAATATCAACTTGTGTTTAACAACATTGATAACATCATTCAGAAAATTAAACTGTATAAAATAAATACATTACAACGAGACGCTGATGACTATGCAAATAAGAGGACGTACCCTCAGCCACCAAACGCACAAGAATGGAGTCAGTGTCAGAGAACGTATACAGCCAATGAAGATGGTGAATTCTCAACTATTCATGAGGACGCCAATACCGGAAGTGACGTCCCTTTAGACCAAGGAGGCCTGATCCATTCGGAGCGGATCAGGGTGAGGGAATACAACAACCAGAATCAACAGAATGGCCGGGAACATCAGTAATTTCGGAACTGTGAGCTGTATTATATTTTTCGCCTGGATGCAGTGGGGTTCCCAGGTTTAAATGAAAATGTATCTATAGGATGTGTGTTAAAAATGAAGGCAGAATTGAAATTGCATAGATTTATACACATAAATGTGTTTATGGACTTAAACACACATATTTACATTTTTAGTTGTTTTTATTTAAATATGTGCTTTTTCACATTCATATTTATGCATTATTTTACTAACTATATATATATATATATATATGTGTGTGTATATATATATATATATATATATATATTTTTTTTTTTTTTTTTTTTTTGGAGAATCTACTAATGGTTATATGTGTTTCTAACTGTTTTTATATTTTTATACATTGTTGCTGTAATTCATTAATTTGTGTTTGTCAGGTGATCATGCAAGTCATATATATGTGCCCATTTGAATGTTGGCTTTTATCTGACAAAGTTATGTATTTTATATAACGCAAGCACTTATGTTTCTTTTATTTAGTGGTGCAATAAAATTTTGGTGAATTACAGCTCCAATCTTGCCTGTGTGTGGTTAAAACATAATGTCAATGTATTGGAAGATGCTTCTGATTTCTTTCTTAAGGTGGAAGTGACTGATTTGTGGTCTGTGTTATCCACAGATGAAGTCACATTTGGTGGGAGCAAAGCTGCCCTATACTGGTAAGGGCCAAATCCATGATTTTATTAGCCCTGCATGGGTTGTAGACTGACTGTTCCAGAGTTTGTATTGATGGAATCCAGAAATTTCTGGGCATACACTCAAGTATGCCTGTCTCTCAGTTAATGGTGGGGGTTGTTGAAGTCTCCTAGGAAAATGGTGTTTTGGTTAATGCATAGGAACTCCAAACTAGTTAGGTTGGTGGTGTGGGCTAAAAGAGACATTGAGGTATTCTTATAGCTAGCTGTGATATGGTAAGGGATTTTGTTAATAGTAAGCTGCACATGGAAGAGTTTCTAGGTCATTATCTTGTCTAATGAGTCTGGGAGTGATTTTTTTTAAGAGTAGTAAGACACTACTGCCTTCATCTAATGTGGCGGGCTGAAAGTGAGGAAGGGTACTATGGAAATTGGCAAGAATATAGCCAGTGTACAAACATCTTGGTGGGGATAGTTGCAGCTCATCCCTGGCAAAGTAGTTAGAACTGTCTGCCAACTCCTTTGAGTCTGATATATATTGTACTCCTGTACAATGACACTAGAAACTAAGCCAGTTGTTGAAATTAGTAATCTTTTGTTTGTATTATGCCTTCATTCTTGATGGCGTAGAATGCTGCTCAAGGCTGTAGGTTCATTCCTGCCTCAGAAACACATTCCGATAGCTCCTTCATAATAGTACAGAGACCGTGTCTCAAGTAATTTACAGTCGTGTACTTTGACTGTGTCTCGTGTACTTGTGATGCAAGGACTTGAGTGCATGTGTAATGTAGCGAATCCTAATACGTGATAGGTAACTGACTATGACCCTGTTCTTGCACACCTTTTTTAAGTGATGCATCAGTGTGTTTCACTATGAAGACTGTGACGCCCCAGTAATCAAGAAACCTCAATCCTCACCACTGGCAACAGTGAGGGACGTACACAATGGGAGGATTAAAAGTACACACACAGTATAGTATAATTTCCCTTAAGAGCACACAGAGATCACAGTCGGTCTGCGGATGGTTTCTCTCTCTTTCTCCAGATCCCTAATAAGCCTCCCCACTGGCACAGCTATAGGGTTAAGATCTCAGCCGAGTGGCCAAGCAAAGACCTCCAGCAACCTCTCTGTCCAACCAGTTCTTTGTGACCCTGCCCAAGTAGCTGACACACACACAATTTGAGATTTGATTGATATACACACACCTGGGAAAGGCTGGCACAGGTTTACTAGCTATCCTCCCTTCTGCCCAGACTATAAGATAATAGCTGCCACCAGCCACCCTTACTTATCAGCTACTATAAGGCCCTTGCAAAGGGTGTTTATTCCTACTGTGTAATGTTACTATTAATCTAAATGGTAGTCTGACCAAGACTTGAAAGGGTATTTAGGAGTGGCCTCTACAGTGCATTAAATACATATGCAAGTACTCTGGGAGCTTAAATATGTCTCACAAATATCAGCCACAAAGATTTATTTATTTATTTATTTAATTTTATTTTACATTTGTTGACCGGGCTAGTCTAGCTGCATATATGTCCATTTTCAATAGAGGCCCGGGAAGAAAAGCTCCATTTTTCAAAAAAATACAGTATTTAAATTGATTTTAACTGTGTGGAAGGAATATTAACTGAACTGGAAGTTTTGACTCTGCTCTTTTTTGTTTTGGTATTAATCTTAGTGGCCGTGCAACTGCCCGCCCCTCTTGTAAATTTGTGTTTGGATACTCCTTCTGGGCCCATCTCATTTGGTCACTCAACGGAGTGCAGTGAGATCATATTCTGATTTCAGGCACTCCTACTGTGTACAAAGAGAGCATCTGGGAAACAGAAAAAAAAAATTTAAGCTTGTTTCCTGCCTTTCCTGTTAAGTGGTATAGACTATTTGTAGGCTTCTGAGCCCCCAAGCCCTTCTGTGTTGGAGGGAAGCCTTCTAGCTTAGTTTTTTTTTCTTATAACTAGCCAGTTTTCTAGTTTCAGCACTCAAATCTGTTTCTTTGATCTCAGCACTTATTCAGGAAAAAAAAAAAAATTAATCTGCTTTTACTGTACTTTTGTTTCTACCTACTTTTTTACTTTTGCATCATCTTAAAAGTACTCAATTGCATTTATTACTGCTTGGTGTAACTCATTCTAAGCCTTTTGGTTTAAACACTTGGGCTTCGGATCAGTTGTTTTGCACTGAGAGGGTTTGTGGTCTGCACTGTGGTGGCAGAACAGGTAGCTTACATCCTTCTAGGTTGGGAACTGCTGATTGAGGGCTCAGTGTCTGTTATTCTAAAAGTGTATTAATTCTGGTTTAAGCACTTGGGCTTTCAGGCCAGTTATTTTACATTAAGAGGGTTCGTGGTCTGCACTCTTGTGGGAGGAGAGGCTGGACTCTGCCCTTCTGAGCTGGGAATTTCTGGTTAAAGGCTTATAGTGCATGCACATCTGAACTGCTTCTTACTGAAGTTGGTGCGCCTTGTTTGCTGTGGCATAGACTGGATTCGGGCCTGCTGGATCTAGCTTTGTGTAACTTGAGCACTAATCAAGGCATTCTCTAAAGTATTCAATTGTATTTATTACTGCTTGGTAGTAACTTGATTAAAGTGTAGCTATCATTCTAAGTCTTTTGGATTAGGCACTTGGGCTTCAGACCAGTTGTTATACATTAGGAAGGTTTGTGTCATGCACTGTGGTGGCAGGACAGGTAGCTTTCATCCTTCTAAGTTGGGAACTGCTGATTGAGAGCCCAGTGTCTGTTATTCTTAAAGTGTATTAGTTCTGGTTTAAGCACTTGGGCTTCAGGCCAGTTATTTTATATTAAGAAGGTTTGTGGTCTGCACTCTTGTGGGAGAAGAGGCTGGACTCTGCCCTTCTGAGCTGGGAATTTCTGGTTAAAGGTTTATAGTGCCTGAATATTTGAACTGTATCTTACTGAAATTGGTACACCTTGTTTGCAGTAGCATAGACTAGAGCCAGGCCTGCTGAATCTAGCTTTGTTTATATGCTTGATGTTTGTTTGCTTGTTATTTCCCAGGAACGCTAATTCCACCTAATACGCGGCTTCTCAGCGCTTCTGTGGATCACTAGTGATATCTGCATTGCTTACTGTACTTATTTCCTTGTTTCACTTGAAAGAAAGATGTGAGAGTGTTCAATCTCGCCTTTGTTCTTACACATGGGTTCGGAGCCGATCCTCGGCTCCGTGCCGGCCGACTGCAAGCTCTGCATCGAGAAGAAGCTCGAGGACATCTAATACCCACAATCCCCCTCTGCCTTTACCTAAGATCTAGTTTGCCGCTGCTGCATTCGCATCGCTGGAGGCTAGCTCGAGGCTTTTTCAGATAAAATTTTAACTCTTTTTGGTTAAAATTTCAAAAGAACTTGTTTAAGATCACTAGTTATTGATAGTTAGTGTATGGTGTGTGAGTAGAGACAGAATTTCTCGGTACCGTTAACTTAGTTTAACTTAGTTTAACTATAACTGGTATAGAGTTTTTTGGGGCCTACCACCCCTACTTGGATTGACAATCGGACTTGCATTCTAACCGGATTTGACTCTGTTTTCCTGGATTGACTGTTACTGGACTTGACTATTTTTTTCTCTTACTTCATTATGTCTGAGAAAATGAAATCTGGTTTCAAACGTTGCCAGTGTGGCCAAAAGATGTCGGTCACGGACAACCACAGTTCCTGTGTCTACTGTCTTGGCCCTCTCCACTTACAAGAGGACTGTTCTATTTGTCACTCTTTTAGTGGGAGGGTCATGACAGATAGGCGCAGGAAGCTGATGGATAGAGGATTGTTGAAACCCTCTTTCCAGGAGGCTCTGGATGCTTCAGACCAGGCATCCAAGTCCTCGAAGGGATCGAAGACGTCGGAGCCCAAGTCATCGGCTCCGAGCTCTTCGGGTATAGTTAGATCACCGGTTCCACAGACTTCGGGGCCGAGTGGTCAACTGTTGGCAGTTTCCGAGCCTCGAGTCTTGGAACCGGTGACGGAGCTCCCTCCACCGACTCTGTTGAGGTCGGCTCCGTCTTCGATCCCTTCGACTCGTTCTTCCAGGCCCCTTTCCGACACCGATGTGGACCGTGTGGTGCAGAAATTGATGGAGCATACGGCCCTATCCAAGCTTATCTCGGTTTCCTCTCAGTTGATGTCGAGACTTGAAGGCCTGCCACTATCTCCATCTGTTCCTCCTCCGAGACCTGTCCAGTCTTCGGAGCCGGAAGAAGCTGAACTGATGATTGTGGAGCCCTCGGTGCCAGAACCGTCCTTTTCTCTGTCGGCACCGTTCACCTCGACTCCATCCGATCCGGTACTGGAGTCTCGGGGCCGAAGATCCATCCTTGGTTCCGGGACCGAGAGTCGGACCGATGTTTCGGTTCCGACGCTCCCTCTCGGGGCCTCGGCGCGGATCGACTCGGTTCCGTCCTCGGGGTTGCTGCCTTCGGTTCCTGTTTCGGGGATTCTTCCCATTTCTTCGGAACCGGGAGATACCTCGACTCGGGACCCGGGGGCCTTCGACCTCATGAGGAAGGTGTTGTCTACCCAGACAACCACATCAGCAGGTACAGCTTCTCCTCCCCACAAAGGACCGTTATCCTCCTCTGCACCCACGGCCACGTCCAAGCGTCGGGCACCAGTGTCTCAGCCACCCCTGGAGGGTGCCCCCTCTTCCTCGGAGGCTTCTTCGGATGCTCCCCACGAAGAAGTCCCTAGGAAAAGATTGTGTAAGAGGAGACACTTGGATTCTCCACAAGAATCCTTGACATCTGATACTGACTTAGATGAGTCAGAAGGGTCCCCTAAGTCACCTTCAGAAGATGTCTCCTTTCTGACATCTTGGAGATCCTAAAACAGAGAGGTGACTGGCAAGCCCTCCCCTTCTGAGGATGAGTCAGTTTTGCTGAAGGCATTTGGTGCTCGCCCTTCCTCCTCCTGGGTCACTCCGCCCTTGATGAGTTAATGGAGTTGATTGCTCGAAGGCGTGGGAGACACCTGACACGTGGAACCAGTCCCTAGGAAGCCAAATAAGTACATTACGGCACCACAGGACAAGGCTTACCTCACCAAAGGAGTTCCAGTAGACGCCATGGTGGTGGCAGCGCCACGAAAAGGAGATGTCGGAGTCTTCCTCATCTGTCCATCCGCCTAACAGAGATTCTAGGACCATGGACAGATACGGGAAGCGCATTTTCAGTTCAGCGGCTTTCTATGCGTTCCCTGAACTATTTGATTCATTTTACACGTTTACAGAGGGATCTAGTCAAAGAGTTGGGAGATACCCTCCAGGGTACTACAGATGCTGCTGTTTCAGAGAAAGTTACAGCGCATCTCAACACCCTTACATCCATTGTAAACTCGTCCATGAGGCTGATATCCTACGCAGCCGAAGGATCGAGTAGGGCAGCGGCTTCAGCGATTGCTCTTCGTAGGCAATCCTGGATGCGCTTATGTTCGTTATGGAAGCCTTCAAGTCTTCCTTTACTAACGCCCCATTTGATGGAGCCACACTTTTTGGCCCTAAAGTAAAGGAGACCCTTTTCCCGGTGTGAACAGGAGGGAAAGACTCTGTCTGCTGTCGGAGTCCGTTTTTCCACCCCTTCCAGACCGTACCCCAAAGGGCAACGTGGTGGGAAAATGTGGTTTCGAAAACCCCAAGGATCTTTCCCAAACACACAGGGTGATGCCCCCTCTAGAGGCAGAGGGGGGGGCAGAGGTGGAAGACGCCGCCCTGGCGGCAGAGGGGTCCATAAAACCAAGGTGACAGGGATAACCTCCTGGCAAACCTTTTCAGCACTCCTGAGAGGAGGCCCGACTGTCCTGCTCTGGAGGCAGTCGGGGTCGCTAGCTTTATACCCTCAGGCCTGGCAAAACCTTTCTTCAGACAATTGGGTAAAAGCATTGTTACCAGAGGTTACAAAATCCCATTTCTATCCACACCCATTCCAAAGAAAACTCCCAGATGTGCCACCCCATCTGCGAGACCCAGCAGCTACAGAAATTGCAAAGCTGCTAGAAAAAAAGAGTCATCCAACCAGTCCCAGCGGACCAAATAGGATTCGAACTTACTCAAGGTTCTTTTTAGTTCCAAAGAAAACAGGGGACTGGAGGCCGATTCTGGACCTAAGCCATCTCAACACCTTTGTCAAGAAGGAAAAGTTCGAATGGTCACGCTTCAATCGATCCTTCCATTTTACGGAAGGGCGACTGGATGTGCTCGATAGATCTGAAGGACGCATACTACCACATCAAAATGGCCAGGGCGTCGAGGATCATTTGCGCTTCGGCTGGGAGCCAGTCACTATCAGTTTCGAGCCCTGTCCTTTGGTCTGACTACAGCCCCAGGGTCTTCACCAAATGCATGGCAGTGGTAGCGTCTCATCTGAGGCGCCTAGGATTCCAGGTGTTTCCGTATCTGGACGACTGGCTCCTGTCTGCCACCACCAGGCGTCAACTGATACAAGCCAGGGATTACACCCTACAACTTTGTACACACCTTGGAATTTCAGTAAATTTCGAAAAATCTTTGCTACAGCCATCACAGCATATCTTATTCATAGGAGCGGAATTAGATACGCGTCACTTAGTTCTAAAACTTCCTACAGAAAGAATAGTAGCACTTCAAATCAACATTTCCCTTCTGCTGTCGTCCAGAAAGTCACCGGCAAAAATTGTTCTGAAAGTCTTGGGTCTCATGGCAGCTTCTCTCATTGCGATACCATTGGGAAGACTGCACATGAGAGTGCTACAATGGCTTCTGTTTGCACAATGGTCATTCCAACAACTTCCACTGACTCACGAAATATTGATAACGAAAACATGCAAATCACACCTAATGTGGTGGTTACAGACTTCAGACTTGCAACCTATCCAGCGGAAGACCATTTGTGCTACCCGCACCGTCTGCGACGATAACCACGGACGCTTCCCTGATAGGGTGGGGGGGCATCTTTCAGGGACAGACAGTCCAAGGCGAATGGACCAATCTGGAGTACAATCTGCACATCAATGTTCTGGAGTTGAGGGCAGTGTTTTTGGCGTTGCAACACTTTGCTCCCCTTCTTCCTCCAGGGACCATTGCAGTTCAGACAGACAACATGTCCGTAGTCTGGTACATAAACAAGCAAGGGGGAACCAGGTCTTACCAACTATGCAGAGAGGCCATGAGAATTTGGCAATGGGCAGAGTCCACTGGTCGCTTTCTGATCGCAACGCACATCCCGGGTCATCCAACGTCATAGCCGACAGGCTGAGCAGGGCAATACTATTGCCTCACGAGTGGTCCCTCAAACAGTCAGTTGCGAGAAGGATTTTTCGCAAATGGGGCCAGCCTACCTGCGATCTGTTTGTGTCTCCAATGAACGCCAAATGCAGGAGCTACTTTGCCCTATTACCCCCTCCAGGGAAGTCCCCAGGGACGCTGGTGCACGATTGGCCCCGGGTCTCCTATATGCTTTTCCTCCATTTCCCCTGATTGCAAAGTTTCTACAGAAAGCCAACAACCTTCAGAGGACTATTATTCTCATTGCCCAGTTCTGGCCTCGCCAAATTTGGTTCCCCTTTCTATTGCATCACCGCATTCGGGGACCTTGGATGCTGGACCCAGAGCCAGATCTACTGACTCACTCGTCAGGAGTTCCTCACCCATCTCTAGAATCTCTCCATCTAGCAGCTTGGCTGCTCCGCTTCCCTTTTTAGCCAGGTCGGTTCCCCTTACATCGGCGGTTCAAGATATTTTAGTAGCTTCTCATAAAGTTTCCACTACAAAGACTTACACCAGTAAGTGGAAACGTTTTGTCTTTTGGGCGAAGTCACATCATTTGGACCCTGTTAGAGCTCCGTTAAACAAGGTTCTAGAGTTCTTGACTGAACTATTTCATGAAGGAGCTTCCCCGGCTACTTTAAGAGTACAGTTAGCTGCCATTTCTAACTATCATGTAGAGGAATGTGGTGCGCCTATTATGGCTCACAGACTTTGTAAAACCTTTTTAAAAGGTTCTTTTCATATCAGACCACCAGTCAGAAGTCCGACATCACCGTGGAATTTAAACCTGTTGCTTTCTAAATTGATGTTGCCACCCTTTGAACCAGCTTCAAGTTGCACTTTGAAATTTTTGTCATGGAAAACTTTATTTCTAGTGGCCATTACATCTGCTAGACGAGTGTCTGAGCTTCAGGCCCTTTCTGTCAAACATCCTTATTTAATATTTCATTCTGACAGAGTATCCCTCGCACTAATCCATCCTTTCTCCCCAAAGTTTGTTCTTCTAGTAATATTAATCAGTCCATTGAATTACCCACCTTCTTTAAGAACCACTCTAATAAATTGGAGTATATGTTGCACAAACTGGATGTCCATAGACAACTCAGATTTTATTTGGATAGAACAAAAGATCACAGGAAATCTGATCAACTATTTGTAGCTTTTGCTGACAGCAGAAAGGGTCTTGCAGTTACGAAACGAACTCTTTCTAAATGGCTAACTGACTGTATCACATATGTTTATGAAGCCCCTGACCAAACATTATCAGCAAAACCCAAAGGACATTCCACCAGATCAGTTTCTACATCTTTGGCTCACGCAGCTCGCTTACCACTAGACACTATTTGTGCAGCTGCTACTTGGGCTAAACCACATACATTTATCTCTCATTACAAAGTGGACAGGGTTTCTAGGGATAGGGCAACCTTTGGTTCCACTGTGCTCAAGAACATTCTCCCTTGAGTTCCTCAGGATCATGGAGCTAGGGACGCTACCCATGTGTAAGAACAAAGGCGAGATTGAACACTCCCACATAAAGAAGTTATGTCCTTACCATAACGTTCCATGTGGAGTGTTCATCTCGCCTTGGTTATTACACTCCCACCCTTCCCACCCTTAGGAAGAACGTTCGATTTGGTGCCTGGTCTGGAGTATTCTCCTTCTGCTGTTGCAGTATTAGTGTTACTTTCATACCCTTGGTATGTTTGTATATATGTACTTTATGTATATAGTTAGCATGTGTGCGTGCTTTATGTCTGGTTTGCTTGCAAACTAGATCTGAGGTAAAGGCAGAGGGGGATTGTGGGTATTAGATGTCCTCGAGCTTCTTCTCGATGCAGAGCTTGCAGTCGGCCGGCACGGAGCCGAGGATCGGCTCCGAACCCATGTGTAATAACCAAGGCGAGATGAACACTCCACATGGAACGTTATGGTAAGGACATAACTTCTTTTTACTGTTTGTCGTTTTTGCATTTAAGTTACCTGTAACACATTGCACTTAAGTTACCTGGCACTTGCTCACTAAAGCAATTATATAAGTCAGCACTAAAAATTAAAAGCACTACACTCTCACTCCCCACTGGCCCTGGTTTTCAATTAAGGAATTCCCAATATTATTCTAGCATGTCCAAAGGTGAGTTGTCAATCTCCTCTCCGGTCCAGCTGGTGAATCTGGGAATCTTGAGGCAATTTTACAACTGCCTCATGTACACAGACAACCCTCTCCTCCTCCCAACAAATTCCAACACATGTGAGAGATGCAACCATATAGCCAAACTGGAGGCTAAGCTCTCTCAACTCAGTACTGGCATAACCAGTCAGGAGGAGAAGGAAACCAGCACTCACTACAATTCCAGTCTCACATAGACCTACCACGACAGCAAACCAAACACATAATCACACAAAAACATACTTGGAGGCTCTAAATAAAGATCTGCCGAAGCAGCAGAGACCTCCAAAGCAGACACCCAAGCAGCCGCTACCCCAAAACAAAACACGTGCAACACATATCTCACAAAGCCATTGTGCCGAACAGTCACAGCCCTTAAGACTAAACAACACACCTGTTACACTTGTAATAGGTGACTCTATCGTCAGGCACACTGACGTCCCACTCACCAGGCTGAACAAGGAGAGGGTCACTGAGAGCAGCCTGTCGGGCGCTAGGATCCGCCACATAACACAAGCACTCAGGTCACTCCAAGGCAAGTACAAATATGACTCAGTCATTGTCCATGCTGGTGTGAATGATCTGAGACGTACCTCCCTGGACTACATGAAAAGAGACATAAAGGAGCTCTCTGAGCATTTGGCCAGGCCGGTATGACCCTGACCTTGAGTAGCATCTTACCCTCACCAAGAATGATGCCACAGTATGAAGACAAGATGATCAATTTCAACAATTGGCTTAAGTACTGGTGTCATTCAAAGGGGATCCAATGCCTGTCAGCTTGGGATGATATGCTCGACAAGCCACGATGCTTCGCTAGGGACGGCTTGCACCTGTCACCCCTGGGCTTTCGGATATTGGCAAAGGCTCTTGCTACCCCCATAGTGCCTTTTTTAGGCAAGGCTCAAAAGGCAAACCCACCTCCATAGGTATCACAAGGGATAAGAAACTAAGAGTAATGCTACTCAACGCCAGAAGTCTAAACCTCAAGATGCACGCACTCAAAACTCTCCTTAGCATGGTGAACATCGATATCTTTGCAGTAACAGAAACCTGGTTCAGGGCTCCCGAGAGCACCCCAGCATTACCAGGTTATACCTCATACCATGCTTTTCGGCCCAAAACTTGGACCGAACCACGAAAGGAGGGGGAGTATCGATATTCATCAAAGATACCCACACCTCCAGGTTGGTGGCAAAGCACGAAGCATCAGAGACTATCCATGTGCAACTAACAGTGGGTAAAACTGCCTTCCAGTTTATAGCCTGCTACAGACCACCCTCCCAAACCCAGGAACCCCACTCGGCCTTCCTGAGAACACTGGAAAATATGAAGGTCTCTCCAAACACCATTATATTGGGCGACTTCAACTACCCAAACAGACTGGGAGCATTACTCTAGCTCCAACACCCTAGCCCAAAGGTTCCTAGAATTTATAAACTCAAATGCTATGGAACAACTTGTTACCACTCCCACAAGAGGGGAAAACATACTGGACCTGATCTTCACCAACATGGGGACTCTATGCTCCAGACCAGAAGTGTATCCCTCACTGGTAAGATCAGACCATAAACTAATCTCACTGGATATTCACATCCCGATCCCACCCCCTGCCCAGAAAACCACAGTGAAAAACTTCTCTAAAGCAAATTTCACACTCCTCAAAACTGAGGTGGAATCCTTCAAAGCCCCCAGGCCTGTGGAAAATACGTCCCAGACCGCAGAATCCTTTATAAACACATTCTATGAACACCTTCAGGAATGCATGGATCATGCGATCCCAAATAAAACCAAGACCCAATCCTCCAAAGGCAGACGTCTTGTCTGGTGGACCCCAGCCATAAACACACTATACAATGGAAGCAGGAAGCTACTAAATGATAGAGCAAAATCCCAAAAAGGGAAGGCATCACTGATCAGTATTAGCAAAAAACTACGGGCACACATAAAACAGTCTAAGGCCAGCTTCGAGAGAAAAATTGCACAGGACACTAAGGATAATCACAAGGCTTTCTTTAGTTATGTTAGGAACCTGGGTGGTAATTCCCAGATATGCTCAGAATTAGTCCAAAATGACAAAAAATACACCAAACCCACAGACATTGCCAACATCCTAGCTGACAGGTTCAGCGCAAACTCCCCCCCCTTCCCCACCAAAAGGGCATATATCTATCCCAGCAGAGTGCTTGCCCCCCTGACATCTCACATGCTCAGGTAAGAGCCGCCCTCTCCAAAGCAAAAAACACAGCATCAATGGGACTAGACGGTGTCCCGGGCTGCGTCCTACATGAACTCCAAGAAGAGCTAAACCCAAACATAAAACTACTGTTCAATCTCAGCCTTACTACAGGATATGTGCCCAAAGAGTGGCGTGCAGCAACAGTGGTCCCTCTCCATAAAGGTGGTGCCTCAACGGATCCTGGAAACTATCGCCCCATAAGCCTGACTAGCTTGGTGTCTGCAAAGCTATGGAAAGGATCATCATGGACCTCATAAATAAAGATATTGGGGACCTACAAACACTGGATCCTACCCAGTTCGGCTTTAAGGGCAGATCCTGCCTCTTAAACCTGGTTGATTTCTTTGAAAGTCACCAAGGCCATTGACGAGGGGAAGGTGGTCCACACAGCCTAACTGGACCTCGCAAAAGCCTTCGATACAATACCCCACTCGGGCATTATAGATAAGCTCACCAGCTTAAATATAAACCCCTATGTCACTAGATGGATTGCAAATTGGCTCAAGGACAGAACCCACATGGTTAGAATTGCTGGAGCCATGTCAGACTCCAAACCAGTTACAAGTGGTGTCCCACAAGGCTCAGTCCTGGGACCTCTCTTGTTCGGTATATATTTCTCGGAGGTACAGGCCAACACGGAAGGACTGTGGCTGACCAAGTTTGCAGATGACTGCAAACTGGGCACCATAATCGACTCTCCAGCCGACACAAGCATCCTCCAAAAGGGCCTCATAGAAACAGACAACTGGTGCCAGAGCCATGGCCTCAAGCTAAATGCCAAAAAGTGTATAGTCATCCCCTTTGGCAAAAACAAAGTGCCCACAAATTACCACATAGGTTGTAATCCATTAAGTACAGAAGAAGTAATTAGGGACCTGGGGACCCAAGTTGATAGCAATCTCTCATTTGACAACCACGTGGCCAAAGTGGTTAGAAAAACATTTTCTATAGCCCACCTAATCATGAAGGGATTCACATCTAGATCAGGGGAGGTCATCGTGCCTCTTTACTCATCCCTCATCAGGCCCATAATTGAGTACAATGCCCGTTTTGGGATGTACCTTACCAGACACCTGCAGCAACTGGAAAGACCCCAAAAGTACCTCACCAAGAGGATCAAAGGGTTCAAACAGATGCCATATGCTGCCCGGTTAAAGAAACTCGAGCTCTACTCAGTGGCATACCGCCTGTTCAGAGGCGATCTGTGCCTGACGTATAAAGCCATGTCCAACCCGGAATTAATGGACATGCTGCACCTCAGAAAATCCAAATCCCATCGAGCTACACGCTCGAGAGACTTGAACCTCAGCACTGAAATAAATAGGACATGCTGGAGGGACAGATTCATAACCCAGAGGCTCCCTTCACTCTGGAATAAAATCCCAGTCCAGGTTGGGCAGAGTCCCTCATTGACTCTCTTCAAGAGGAATCTTGATGAGTGGATGGGAGACCGTAGGTTTACCCCGGGTATCACTTCTGTGTCACTGTTAAACAGAAGCACAGTATACTAACCTCGAAAAAGGGCATAGCAAAATAAATTTAAAATGGGTGGCGAAAGCCAAACACATTCTGGTTAGGCTTATAAATGCCCTAGGGCAGATAGCCTAGTATGAACCTATAAAACAGTATTAATTTAATTGAATAAAGATACAAAGCATCTACATTAAGAAAAACATTATAAGACCAAATAATGTCAAAAAGCACTTTACAATATATTTAATTTTAAGTTAGTAGATGAGAGGGGGAAAAATGGAAAGAGACATAAATATAAAAAGTGAGAAAGAACAAAAAATAAAAATAAAATAATATTAGAGATGGTGCAAAGAGATTAAGAGCATTAGATGTAACTATGGAAGAGCAGGTATAGCAGATTGAGTAGTGGGTTAGACATAAAAAGCGAAAAGAAAAGTATAGCTGAATATCAAACAATTTATATACATAGATGCTCACAGGACATGGCATATTACAGTACTCTGACAAGGCAAGTTATTAAGAAGTAGTTTAATAGAGTACAGGAAATACTGAGTTAACACAAGAAGAAAACAATGTAGAGGAACGTAAACAAATAGTGAAGGAAATAAGAAATGGATGTCAGTGTTAAGGAAGTTTTGAGGTATTTTAGCAAGGGGAGAGGGTCTCAGTCAGGTTTAGAACAAGTACATAACCACTGGGATTTGAGGAAAACTCTTAGTTGGTTCCTAAACAGTGGGGTAGATATAAGGGTAGTTAGATCTTTTGGAAGTCTGTTCCAAGTATTTCCAACAAAGTTAGTTAACAGGCAATCACCAGATTTGTTGTTGGATTTAAGGGTGGCAACTAGTAGCTTATTTGCTGAGTGTAGAGTTTTGAGATTTGTATAAGGACTAATAAGATTACAGAGTACAGGAGTTTTAGTGGGATGGTACAGGACCTTGTGAGTGATAGTAAGTTGATGAAAAAGAATCTGGTTTTGAAATTCCAGCCATCCTAGCTGGTTCAGATTTTGGCAGTGGTGAGTTCTAAAAGGGGAGCCAGTGGCAAATCTGGCGATGATGTTAAAGGAGGTTGCCAGCTTGTTTAGATTAGTTTTGGATAGGTTGGTATAAATGGGGGAGGCATAGAGTAGGGTGGAGATTAGATGGGTTTGAGCAATAGTAGTCCTGGTAGTGGGTGTAAGAAAGGCTTTAAGTCTGTAAAGGAAACCAAGTTTTCTATTAGCTGCTTTGATAGTTAAGTTTATGTGATTGTCATAGTTAAGATTATGATCAATTGTTACACTTAAGAGTTTGGTGGTTGTGTCGGGTGCTATTACAGTACTACTATTTGATGTAATTGTGAAATTAATATGGGTAGACTTCTGTGTGGGAGTGAATAGTAATAGTTTAGTTTCTTTTGGGTTAAGGAGGAGACAACTTTGATGGAACCAGTTTTCAACTAAGGTAAATATTCTTTGGGTACTGGACTGGAGTTCAACTGAAGAGGCTGCGGCACGGATTAAAGTTGAGTCATCAGCATATTGTATGCAAGTGGTATGGGGGAGGGTAGTTTTCAGATCATTAATGAAAATAGAAAAGAGGAGAGATCCCAGAATAGAACCTTGTGGGACACACAGAGTGACTGGGAGCTGAGTAGATAGTTTGTTGTCCCAGAGGACTGCCTGTTGTCTTTTACCTAGATAAGACTTAAATCATTTGACTGCCTGAGTATCTAAGGAAAATGATTGTAGTGTATCTAACATTAACTGATGATTAACCATGTCAAAGGCTTTAGAGAGATCTATAAAGAGAACAGAGGAAAGCAGGTTATTTCGATTTCTATTAATACAGCCAGAGAAGGATAAAAGAGCAGTTGTAGTGCTGTGGAATGGTCTAAAGCCATGCTGGCAGTCAGCCAGTAGCTTGTTTTGTAGGAGATGTTTGAGTAGCTGCTGGTGGATACATTTCTCCATGATTTTTGCTTAAGGAGAAAGTATGGCAATGGGTCGAAAGTTAGTGAGTTCAGTTGAATTACCACCCTTATGCAATGGAATTATATGTGAAACTTTCCAAAGAGAAGGGATGGTGCATTCTATAATAGTTCTGTTTATTAAGATGGAAATAGGGTAAGCTAGTGCACTAGCTGTCATTTGCAGATATTCAATGCAGCAAGGACAGCTAACTATATTTAATAGTAAATAATAAAAGAACAAGACAGTACTCAGAAAACAAATACTGTTACTTCAGAGTTCAAAATCACAGGAAATATTTTAAAAAAGCATTGCTGGACAGTCTCAAATAAATACAGAAAACATCTAAACTAATCTTTACTATATTTCTATCTATATCTAAAATAGATACTATGTCCTAAATCTTACTTACAAGCAATAGCAGATATGATGACTGGATGTTCCTGCTAGGTCCAAGACAAAATACAAAATGCACAGTCTCTCTCTGAGAGAGTTCTTAAATTAATATCACATTTTTCTCCTGGGTTAGCTTGGGTGACATCACTCTTAGTCACCTGACTTCAGTTCCCAGGCTAAACAGAAACTTAACAGAATTTTAACATCTCTGTGTGAGAAATGCATATCTCTCAGATGTTTTCTCAGAACTGTGTAGCTGGTAGGAAGTCATAAAGCAATAAAACACTTTACATTTTAAGACAACTCAGGAACAGCTGGATGGTGGAATTAGAAACTGCTCGTACGACAGGACAGTGAATTAAGCCTTGTTTAATAAAAATGAATAAAATATGAAATATAAAATATAAAATATAATTGATATACAACTCTATCAATAGCTGTTACAGGTTAAGCGCTTTCGGCTGTTGCCCAGCCTTCTTCAGAACAATTCCAGTGTATTCCCATAAAGCATCTATAACAAAGTAGCAGTATGTTAATTGAATAATAGAAGAAAAAAACGCCAAAATTTTTTAAAGTCACAAGAACACTTTCAGTATAGAAGCCTTGTTTCACTATTTAAATAAATAACAATTGTAAAACTGAAACAAATATTAACCAAAAAACTGAAAACTTCCAGAAGAGAAGCATAGACTAGTACTACTATGAATGTATTAATAAATAATAAATAATAAATAATGTGGTGTTGCAGAAAATGAATTGAACAATAAAATATAAATGTAAAATATAAACCAGTGTACTTTTTCTCTATAACAAGTGCATCCATATACATTTTGCTATAATTAACAGTGTTATCATATGTGGTGTAGTGGCTACGTGATCCCAATTTTATTCCAAGGCTAAAAAAGGTTTGATGCTAATATAGTCATTAAGCCCCGGGGGTCTCGTAGCATCTGTTATAATCTGCCATTTACTCTCACATAAGGATAATCTCATTTTCCAGTCCCCTCCAAAAGGTACTGTCTCAACTTGGTCTATAATGGAGAATAGGAACTTGTGATCTTTTCCTTTCTCCGAAATGTGTCTGTATAATGCATTTTTAGGATCCTGTTTACCTATTTTATACATATGTTCATATATACGTCTATTGAACTGCCTCTCCGTTTTGCCTATGTAATGTGCGTTGCATAAAGTACATATTGCCAGGTAAACTACCTGCTTAGTTCTACAATTACCTTTCCTACTGGTAATAGTAGTGTGGCATATGTCATTCAATTTAATGATATTATTCGAATTAATGTATTGACATTGTTTGCAGTTGCCACATCTTGCCGTACCTTTTTGGTTCTCATGTGTGATCTTATTGTGTGCTCCTCTTTCTAATAGATGTTTCATATTGGGTGCAGTTTTGTAAACAATTCTTGGTTTGGTCCCCAAGGTCTCTTCCATACCCATAGCCAACAGATTCCTCCAAAACCTTTCCAAAATGTCCTTAATAATGTGGGAATCCGGTCTGTACATCAGGATGCACACCCTACCCATTGGATCTCTGTGTCGTCCCCTTCTCGCTGCTCCGAGATGTAATGACCTAATAGAGGTTGGTAGATGTTACCCCATCCGTCTTGTACATATCTGATTGTCTCGTAAACCAAACCTTCTGGATAGGCCCTACTCAAAAACATTCCTTTGATGATGTTTAATTCCTTTTCCAAGATTAATTGGTTAGATGACATTCTTGCTGCGCGGATGGTTTGTCCTTTGATCACGTTCTTAAAAACATGAGGGGGATGGTTGCTACTGTAGTGGACATAGTCATTAGAAAAAGTGGGCTTCCTGTATATACTTGAAGTGAAGCCATCGGAGTCATGACTTAACCAAACATCCTAAAAGGAGATTCCTTTATGACTGTATTGGTGGGTAAATTTGAGGAACTCAACAGTATGATTCAGATAGGTCATGAATTCTAATAGTCTGTCCTCGGATGATTTCCACAAAATGAAGATGTCATCCAGATATCTCACATATAATCCAATGTCATGAAAAAAGGCACTCTTAAACACATGTTCTTGTTCCCACTCAGCCATGACCAAGTTCGCAAATATGGGAGCACAAGCTGCTCCCATAGCTACTCCCTTGGTTTGTTTGAAGTATTCTCCTAGAAACGAGATATAGTTGTAATCCAGTACAATTGACATCATGTCACATATGAGGCTGATTTTTTCCCATGAGAAACCAGAGTAACGGGTGAGGCTTCTTTCAAAGTATTCCAACCCTTCTGTCTTGGGGATACATGAAAAAAGATCAATGACGTCCACTGTAAGAAAAATCAAATCAGGGTTCCAATAATCATGGGTAAGTGTACCTAAAAATTTCCAAGAATCCTTGATGATGTGAGGTATGTTGTTGTATACGTTCTTACACCATCTATCTATCAATTTCCTGATGTTATATGTTTTGGACCTAGATCCTGACACAATGGGTCTGAAGGGAGGTTGAGCAATAGATTTATGTAACTTAGGAATCCCAATCATCTTAGCTAACACAGGATGATCTACTTTAATGTAGGAATATGTGTCGTTAGATATCCTATTGTCTGTAAGATATTCCTCAATGATAAGATCAATCCTCTTGTGGCCAATGTTGACCTGATTTATTGAGATGCTCTCATAATTGCCTGAGTTATGTAAGATGTTGTGGATTTCATGATGGTATAAATCAGTTGGAAATATCACAGCTCCCCCTCCCTTGTCGGGTTTCATAACCCTAATGTCCCTATTCTTCATTATGTCCAGTAGACTTTTTCTTTCCATAAATGTGAGATTATCGGTAAGTTGGTCCCTTTGACCTCGCATACTAAGGTGTGTCCAATAAATGTCATTACACACTGACTGTTCAAAATTTTGAATATGTGGGTTGGGGGGTGGTATGAATGTACTTTTTTTGTTCAGGTCAGTTCCTGCTATCCCTTTAGTCCCTGTTGTTACCTCTTTATTCTTATCAAAAGTTAACGCTAAATTCAACTTCCTGCAGTATTTTTTGACCTCTTTGATGGTGTCGAGTATTCCCCATCTTCTCATGGGAATAAATTTCATACCTTTTCCCAACAGTTTGGCACAAGTGTGGTCTATCTCGATGTTAGAATAATTGTATACCTTAAATCCTTCACATGTAGTGATCCTAGGTGTTATGGTTTTCACTAGTTCGTTGGAATAATTTGAATTCGGATCATTGGGATCTATTCCTAAACAATTATTCATCTCAGTCATTGTGGGTGTCTGTTCCATCGTCAAGCTTGGACTATTGGATACAATAATATCAACCTGTTTTATGTTCTGTGCCACTGTTTTTGAACTTTCCAAGCTGGAAAATACCTTCCCCCCTGAAAATTTTCTTCCCTAAATGAGTTCTTAGATTCTTTCCTTCTGGGATGCTGTTGCTTCTGACCTTCTATCCCTTTGTTACTTGGCCAAATGTATGCCCTGTTGTTATTATATGCTTCAATATCCCTTTGCATTTTCTTGTTTTTTCTGTCAACTATATTGTGCACATTTTTGTCTGCAAAATCAAATTGCTTCAAATACAAATCCTTAAAACATACAATATCTTTATGATTAATAATAAAATGATCCATGCGCTCTAACTCTTCTGATAATACACTCAGTTTAGCATCTTGGTGTTTAATAAGTAGCTTTATATATTCGAAACCAAACTTATCAAATAATCCATCAAAATCATTCATAACCTCAGTAGAGTAACTTATACCTAAGGGTAATTTAAAAAATCTGAGGCCTTTCGGCACAATATTCAACTTCAAACAATTAGATAGGTAACTACTATCAACTTTGATATTTTTAAAATTCATTAATTTTTTGCCGTAATCAAGTATAAAATCCTTCAATGTAGCATGGCTACTATCATTAATAAAAGTTTTGCCGTCCCGTTGATTCTTATTGTTGGCAGCAAAGTAGTCTCTATTATCGCCTACAAATTGTTCAAAAACTGTATCCCCATTGGATAAAATATCCTTGGGATAGTTGGTGTTAATATTATGCATTAGTTCTTTTTGCTTACGACATATTATTCTGGTAGGGCTTGATACAATATGTTCAAATTTATCAAACACAGTACCTGTTTTATCTGGTGCATGATGGATTCTATTTTTTAAGACCCTCTGGTCTTTAGGACGTGCCCCACCGTACTGTCTGTCCATGCGTTTTTTACAAACGCTATAATCAAAAGTGAACTCGTGTTCGGTGCAATCAATTTGCTCACTCAGCCGATTTGCGTCTTCCGTGTGTATAAGATCCAGTGCTTTGATGTCGTCCGCTCTGTAACCTTCTGGTGCCACTCCGGTTGAATGTTGGTCAGAAACTAGATCATAGACACCGTCCGTATCCATAAAAACTTTCGGAAAAGCACAGTCCGGTGTACTTACAATACCACAACCTTGTGGTTTGTTTCTGGTTATGCGCGCCTGCGCATGTGATCCTTTATACGCAGAATTTACATCCGTTTCCTCCTCTGAATGTACGGAGACTAGGTGTGCTTTCACAAACTCCGTGGAAGTGCCAGAATGAGTCTCTTCCTTGTTGGCAGCAATGTTTTTGTTAGAAACTAAGTCACCAATCAAAGTCAGTAATTTTTGAACTTCTCCTTGTAGTGCCGTAAGATCGGCTCTAAGCTCGATAATACTGTCCTTCGACAATGAAGCAGAGGTATCCAAGGTATCCGCCATCCTAGTAAAGCCAATACAAATCAAAGATGAAGACAACTCAGGAACAGTTGGATGGTGGAATTAGAAACTGCTCGTACGACAGGACAGTGAATTAAGCCTTGTTTAATAAAAATGAATAAAATATGAAATATAAAATATAAAATATAATTGATATACAACTCTATCAATAGCTGTTACAGGTTAAGCGCTTTCGGCTGTTGCCCAGCCTTCTTCAGAACAATTCCAGTGTATTCCCATAAAGCATCTATAACAAAGTAGCAGTATGTTAATTGAATAATAGAAGAAAAAAACGCCAAAATTTTTTAAAGTCACAAGAACACTTTCAGTATAGAAGCCTTGTTTCACTGTTAAAATAGATAACAATTGTAAAACTGAGACAAACATTAACCAACCACTAAAAACTAGGACTTCCTGAAGAGAAGCATAGACTGGTACTACTATGAATGTATTAATAAATAATAAATAATAAATAATGTGGTGTTGCAGAAAATGAATTGAACAATAAAATATAAATGTAAAATATAAACCAGTGTACTTTTTCTCTATAACAAGTGCATCCATATACATTTTGCTATAATTAACAGTGTTATCATATGTGGTGTAGTGGCTACGTGATCCCAATTTTATTCCAAGGCTAAAAAAGGTTTGATGCTAATATAGTCATTAAGCCCCGGGGGTCTCGTAGCATCTGTTATAATCTGCCATTTACTCTCACATAAGGATAATCTCATTTTCCAGTCCCCTCCAAAAGGTACTGTCTCAACTTGGTCTATAATGGAGAATAGGAACTTGTGATCTTTTCCTTTCTCCGAAATGTGTCTGTATAATGCATTTTTAGGATCCTGTTTACCTATTTTATACATATGTTCATATATACGTCTATTGAACTGCCTCTCCGTTTTGCCTATGTAATGTGCGTTGCATAAAGTACATATTGCCAGGTAAACTACCTGCTTAGTTCTACAATTACCTTTCCTACTGGTAATAGTAGTGTGGCATATGTCATTCAATTTAATGATATTATTCGAATTAATGTATTGACATTGTTTGCAGTTGCCACATCTTGCCGTACCTTTTTGGTTCTCATGTGTGATCTTATTGTGTGCTCCTCTTTCTAATAGATGTTTCATATTGGGTGCAGTTTTGTAAACAATTCTTGGTTTGGTCCCCAAGGTCTCTTCCATACCCATAGCCAACAGATTCCTCCAAAACCTTTCCAAAATGTCCTTAATAATGTGGGAATCGGGTGTGTACATGAGGATGCACACCCTACCCATTGGATCTCTGTGTCGTCCCCCTTCTCGCTGCTCCGAGATGTAATGACCTAATAGAGGTTGGTAGATGTTACCCCATCCGTCTTGTACATATCTGATTGTCTCGTAAACCAAACCTTCTGGATAGGCCCTACTCAAAAACATTCCTTTGATGATGTTTAATTCCTTTTCCAAGATTAATTGGTTAGATGACATTCTTGCTGCGCGGATGGTTTGTCCTTTGATCACGTTCTTAAAAACATGAGGGGGATGGTTGCTACTGTAGTGGACATAGTCATTAGAAAAAGTGGGCTTCCTGTATATACTTGAAGTGAAGCCGTACCTTTTTGGTTCTCATGTGTGGTCTTATTGTGTGCTCCTCTTTCTAATAGATGTTTCATATTGGGTGCAGTTTTGTAAACAATTTTGTAAACAATTCTAGGTTCATTCATAGAATTCATGACCTATCTGAATCATACTGTTGAGTTCCTCAAATTTACCCACCAATACAGTCATAAAGGAATCTCCTTTTTGGATGTTTGGTTAAGTCATGACTCCGATGGCTTCACTTCACTTGGAAAAGGAATTAAACATCATCAAAGGAATGTTTTTGAGTAGGGCCTATCCAGAAGGTTTGGTTTACGAGACAATCAGATATGTACAAGACGGATGGGGTAACATCTACCAACCTCTATTAGGTCATTACATCTCGGAGCAGCGAGAAGGGGGACGACACAGAGATCCGATGGGTAGGGTGTGCATCCTCATGTACACACCCGATTCCCACATTATTAAGGACATTTTGGAAAGGTTTTGGAGGAATCTGTTGGCTATGGGTATGGAAGAGACCTTGGGGACCAAACCAAGAATTGTTTACAAAACTGCACCCAATATGAAACATCTATTAGAAAGAGGAGCACACAATAAGACCACACATGAGAACCAAAAAGGTACGGCAAGATGTGGCAACTGCAAACAATGTCAATACATTAATTCGAATAATATCATTAAATTGAATGACATATGCCACACTACTATTACCAGTAGGAAAGGTAATTGTAGAACTAAGCAGGTAGTTTACCTGGCAATATGTACTTTATGCAACGCACATTACATAGGCAAAATGGAGAGGCAGTTCAATAGACGTATATATGAACATATGTATAAAATAGGTAAACAGGATCCTAAAAATGCATTATACAGACACATTTCGGAGAAAGGAAAAGATCACAAGTTCCTATTCTCCATTATAGACCAAGTTGAGACAGTACCTTTTGGAGGGGACTGGAAAATGAGATTATCCTTATGTGAGAGTAAATGGCAGATTATAACAGATGCTACGAGACCCCGGGCTTAATGACTATATTAGCATCAAACCTTTTTTAGCCTTGGAATAAAATTGGGATCACGTAGCCACTACACCACATATGATAACACTGTTAATTATAGCAAAATGTATATGGATGCACTTGTTATACAGAAAAAGTACACTGGTTTATATTTTACATTTATATTTTATTGTTCAATTCATTTTCTGCAACACCACATTATTTATTATTTATTATTTATTAATACATTCATAGTAGTACCAGTCTATGCTTCTCTTCAGGAAGTCCTAGTTTTTAGTTTTTGGTTAATATTTGTTTCAGTTTTACAATTGTTATCTATTTTAACAGTGAAACAAGGTTTCTATGCTGAAAGTGTTTTTTGTGACTTTAAAAATTTTGGCGGTTTTATATTCTTCTATTATTCAATTAACACACTGCTACTTTGTTATAAATGCTTTATGGGAATACACTGGAATTGTTCTGAAGAAGGCTGGGCAACAGCCGAAAGCGCTTAACCTGTAACAGTCATTGATAGAATTGTGTACCATTTTATATTTTATATTTTATTCATTTTTATTAAACAAGGCTTAATTCACTGTCCTGTCGCACGAGCAGTTTCTAATTCCACCATCCAACTGTTCCTGAGTTGTCTTCATCTTTGATTTGTATTGACTTTACATTTTAAACCTAGTAACTACTTCTAAGACAGAAAGAACTTCTAGCTCTAGACATCCTGTCTCCTTGCTACATTGAAACTAACTTTTATAGCATATTGTAAAACACTTAATTTCAACTTATTTTCTTGAAGTTTTATAAGTTAATCTTCTATGTTCCAGCAGGGTATGCTGTGGTTACATTTTTGAAGCTCAGTACATTACATAACATACAATTCTGTATAAATCATATCAATATTTACAAATGACATAGAATTATTTACAAAATTCCAGATAGCTGGGCTGGCAGATTCACAGACACCTATAACTAGGATATTGGATTGTGTGGAAGTTTGCCTTATGAGCTTTTGAACTGAGTTAGTGTGACTTAAATGTATGTTTCATGGTAGGTGATGCTTGTGTTATCTGTTTGTGAGGTTACTGAGGCTACTTATTGCTTAGCTTACATTTAGGAGGCTTTTGTGGTTTAGCTAGTTTGCGGTGGTGGTGCTGCGGTAGCGTTGTCGCCTCGCAGTAAGACACTGTCCGGTTCGATTCTCATCTAGAGCGTCTTCTCCATGGAGACATGCGTGAATGGGCGTACCTTCGTTGAAGGTTGTGCATCAGGGCTGGTAACTTGGCACGTAAAAAATTAACTACCAATCATTAGCGGACCGGAGTTCCGCTGTGGCGACCCCTAACCGGGAAAAGCCGAAAGACTCAACAACTTTTAAGAGCCTCAGTTTGTATAGGTCTGTGCTGCATGTGATTGGTTAAGTGTGGTGCTGTGAGGTACTGGGCAAACCTGCATCTTTGTCATGGCTGAGTGAGAGAGCTGTTTCCAATAATATATCTTATTCATTCAGTCTGTCTGATCTGACATATTGGTCCTTGGAGCCTTTTATAGGATCGAATCTGGCACCATCAGTGCTCCAATCTTGAGCCTGTTCAAACCTTTTCCTTCCCATAATGCATCAGTCCCCTGAAGTACCTCTGTTATTGTTTGCCACGTTTGCAAGGGGATGTGGAGCTAGGCAGCTAATTATTCCGCTTCATATTTTTCTAGTGTTTCAGATAAACAGTAGATGTTCTTAGATGTGTTTTGAAACTTTCTGGTAGTAGTAAGCCCATATGGCTGTATATCACTTTGGAGTTTCTCTTGTTCTGCTGTTGTGAGCCCCTTCTGTCTTGGCATTTCCCTCCAGTGTTACATCTTGCATGTGTGTTTTACTATTATATATTTATCAGGTACATGTAGATATGTAGGAGTAGAAATTAGTTTTACAGTAATTCCATAGGTTTGTATTAGATTGTTATATAGTTAAATGTCTTGTGTGTGCATTATCCTTTATAACAGTTATTTAGCTTCTTTTGGTTATTGGAATTTGTCCTTCCTGTATTAATTTTCTGAGTGCTGTTTTGTGGGGGATATGGACAAACAAACTAGTTTAAAAAAAAATTATCCCGGTGGCACAAGATCCCACCACAGGACCTGCACGACCAATGTCTGTAATCTGTTGTGGAGTTGTGCAGCTCAAAGTAGATTGTGAAATTTACCAGGAATTTGGTCACAGAGATTTCACCAATCTGAGGAATATAGTCATTCTGAAAGGGTTACTTGGACTAAATCCTTCTTGAGGTCCTACAGAAATACTTCTAGGCTGATCTGGACTACTGGATGCAGAGGTTCCTTCGGACCCATATGGTAGCCTTTTTCTTCCATTCCACCTTCTCATATAGCTTTCGCTCCGAGGTTACTGCATCTGATTCTTTCGATCCTGATTTCATTTGAGCCAAAGGTTGAGTTGATGGCTTAGATCCACTGATTTAGGATCTGTTGCTGTTTGGGCTATCGACTTTTGAATTCTCAGTTCTGGTCCCCACATCAGAGCCGGCCAAAGGTTTGATCTCAGAGCTTCCTTCCTGCTTCTGTTCAGGAGCTCTGAAGGGAGATTTGGATCCATTGATATGAGAGAGAGGTCTTTGGATCATTCCGAGGTTGGATTGTCTTCCCAGGTGTTGGAGGATGATTGGTGTCCCAACTATAATCTTCACTCTGCATCATCCAAAATCAGATCAGCACAAGAGATTTTGTTTCCATCTTGCTGCCATATTTTCTTCATGTGTCCAACAGTCTAAGCCAAACAGAATTAAAGTGGGTGGGGTCCTCGTTGATGATTTCTGTTTGAGTAGTGGAACCAGGCAGGGTTATCTGCTTTCCTTTTGTTGTTTGCATTTTATTTAGAACCATTAGCAAAGAAAATAAGGGATTCGGAAATTGAAAGATATACTTGGTATGGTAGTCAGGAAAAACTGGCTCTGTTTTCAGATCGTATTATTTTATACATGACAAAACCAGAAAGGGATATTACAGTGTTGTGGAACATTTTAAGACAGATTCAGATGATCTCATGATACAAAAATAATGAAACTAAAACAAAGGCAAAAGAGGTAAATTATGTACCCTCACACAAATTGGTCCCAACAATATCTATTTTTATGGGGACATGATAAAATGAAGTATTTAGGAGTAAGGATTAAAAAATACTCTGTGGTGGCAGCTAAGGATATGTGGGAAGAGACTAAGCAAAAGATAATACAAAAATTGAGAAACTGGAAGTTTGTTAAATGGATATGGATACTAAGATACAAGCTATTTAAATGTTTTAGTCCCTTTAGTCTTATCCACAGGTCAGCATACTTTTATCAACCAGAGAAGTTGTGGATAGCAATTAAAAAGTGTTGAAGAATTTTATGTGGGAAGGGAAGATAGCAAAGGTCAAGTGGGATAAGATGATTCTACCAATAGAACAAGGTGAACTAGGATTACCTAATTTGAGGGGGTATTTTAGAGCAACACAGTTAAGACTGTTATACATAGCACAATCAGAAAACTATAAATTAGAAAGGAATGATGCTGACACAGGGGAAGCTCAAGAAATAAGGAGAGATTAGGATTTTGGATGCAGACTGTTAAGGAGAAAAAACAAATTCATACAGAGTATTATATTCATAAAAGAGCAGGGAATATTCAAAGAACCAAGCCAGCACGAGAATGGAGAGAAGAGACTTTGCCGATAGGGATGACTGTGGTCAGGGATACAGATAATAGGCAAGAGGGGGCTGGAATTTATTGGAGAAAACTGGCAGAGGAACCAAGGCATTGAGAGTAAATAGAAAGGGAAAGGTAATAGAATGGGAAGGGCCAAGAATTTATTTGGACTGCAGGTTAGACATTGCCTTCCCTAACCAGGATTAATATCAGAGTATAGCCAAATAGAAAGAAATAGGGGGTCCTAAATGAAAGACCAGCACTGATAGAATTTTTAATAGAATCTAGAACAGAAGTTGTCATTAAAAAAGGAATAATTAGCAAATCATATACAATATTGCATGGTAATTACAAGAATCAATCAGAGGAGCTTAGAAAGAATTAGGAAGAGAGATTGGATAAGCAATTCAGAAACAGACAATGGGGGAGGGGGATACATGTATATCTATCAAATATTGTACAAAGTCTAGAAGGTTTAGGCTCTTTGCCTGGAAGTGTTTACATAGGTATTTTTATAACCCAAGTAGACTCAAAAGAATTTTTCGTCAGATGGCTAGCAAATGTTTGAGTTGTGATGGGCAAAAAAGAGGTAGCTGAGAACATATTTTTTGGGAGTATAATGAGCTGGCAGACTTTAGGGATTCCCTGCGTACCACTCTGTCAGAAATGCTGGGTGAACAGATTGGACTGACTGGGGAGATGATTTTTTTTTTTTTTTTAGTTATGCTACAGAATCTGAATTGCCTAGACATAGTAAAGCCTTGCTGAGTCTAATTATGGTGGCTGCCCAAAAAGCAATTACTAGAAAATGGAAATCACAGTCTAGACCAACTTTACGAGATGTAGTGAATATAGCAACAGAGATAAAACAACTGGAATTGGGATCTTTAGAATAGGGAAGGAGCAAACTACATATTCAGAATGGGAATTGTGGGAACAATATTTGCAGAGCAGGAACGAGGTTTGAGAGGCAGGATTTGAATGAGCCATGTAATACTTAACTGACAATGACTGGATGGTTTAAAAGTAATGCTTGCAACTACAGTTGTTTCATTGATGTCTGTGGTGTAAACTGTTTGCAACTAAAGTGGTATTTTGTATGTTTTTCATTTATATAAATGTAAGCTTGCCTTTGTCATATGTGAAAATTTAATCAAGAAGATTGGGGGGGGGGGGACATCAGTCTAAGCCAAACAGTAAGTCTAAAATCCTGTGCTCTACAGCAGCTTCAGTCCTCTGAAGAGTCAGACGAAGCCAACCCTGACACAACGAAAAAAAGTGAACATGCAAAAGAAAGCACCTAGACTCCCTATTGGAGTCTTGTGCCCAGCATTCTGACTTGGAGCATCGAGAAGGTTTCCCACTGTCCTCTCTAGAAGACGCTTCATTTGGCAGTATCCTTGTGCTCATGCGCCAGAGGGGCTCTAGGCCTATAGATTCCCCTTTTAGGACCAGACTGTTCTAATTGAGGTTTATGATTTGACATCCTCTACATCCTGAAAGATTCCCCAGGCCAATAAGCTTCTAAGTCTAACATCTCAGAGGTCAAGATAGTAGCCAGACAATTACGAGGTAGTCCCCAGAAAATTCAACAAGAAATTCAGAGACCCTTTTCCCTAGAGATCATCACTTTTTGGCTAGGTCCCTGGCATTGGATTCCATTATTATGGCAGTGGCTACAAAAGAATTATTAGAGGATTCTTATTCCCATTCACCCACCTAATAGAGTCCAGGGTGATGGATAGGCTAGGAAAGCAGGTGTACACTTTGGCATCTTTGAGTTGAAGGTTCTGAACTACATCACTCTTAAGATTAGACTTCAGAGAAATTTGGCTTAACAGGCCCTGTCAGCTCTGAAGAATCCACTGATGGCTTACACTAATAAACAGCTACAAACAACTATATCTACAATGTCAAACATCTGTAACCTCTTCTTGTGCTGTACACACACAGTGGTGGATGGAGTGGCCAGGGCAGGTGGTTCAGGTGTTGTCATGTGACCACCACACTTTGGAGGGCCTGTTAGTCTTCATGGATCACTTCAAATTGCCCTTCATGAATGCCCCATACCATGGTTCATCTCTGTTTAGACTTTCTGTAAAAGAAAGGATGCGAAATAGTGAGCAGAACAGCAACACTTCATCTGCCATTGGTGTCAAGTTCAAGGCCTCACAAAGAGCGTATAGCAGGAATCAAAAAGGTCCTCATTCACTTTGGTTCTGAAAGTCAAAACATCGGCAGTTTGACTCTCTTTGAACTGGGGTGGCCATGGCCGAGGTGGCCCTTTCAGTGGACATCAGCCCTGAGGCAGAAGAGGTCTATAAAACCAGAGATACCAGTGGCCCTTTTGCAGAGAGGAAGCATCAGCATCCCTGAAGGGTTTCCAGAATGCTCCACTCTGGAGGCATTTGGGGGGCATCTGTCCCCTCCACCCCACTACATGGCAGGTCATCACACAGGACAGGTGGGAAAGGGGGATTATATCCAAAGGCTACTACATTCCATTTTCCCTGTCACCACTCCAACCCACCAGGTCGCTACTGGATGTCCCACCCCCATCAGGTTAAGCAGCCCACCTGAAAGTTTCTCTCTCCCTCACCATTTTGTAAAAATGAGCTGTTCAAGAACTCCCACCAGACCCGACAAGGACAGGATGTTCAAGAATTTGTTTTGGATCCCAGGAAAGAAAAATCAGGACCTCAGACCTATTTTGGATTTAAGCCTTCTAAACTGATTTTTTTGAAAGACCCACTTCAGAATGGTCGCAGTGCAGTCAGTTCCTCCCTACTTCAAGGAGAACAACTGGATGTTTTCAATGAATCTCCAGGATGCATATCTTCACATCAAGATTGTGTAGGAGACAGAGATTGTTATGCTTCTGAGTATGAGCCAATCAGTATAAGTTCAGGGTGCTGCCATTTGGTCTCACCACAATTGCCAGGGTGCTCACCAAATGCTTGTCCATCGAAGCTGCTCATCTACAACTTCTAGAGTTCAGGAGTGTTCCTTACTTGGATGATTGTCTCCTAGCAGCCCATTCACTGGAGTCTGTGATCCAAGCCAAGTCTTACTTGTTCAACCTTTGTTCCTTCTTTGGGATAACTGTCAGCCTTCATAAGTCCAGTCCTTCCCAGACTTTCACATTCAGAGGCTGCATGCAGTCTGGAATAGTATGCTATGCATAATCTCTCTCCCACTAGAAAGGGTATATTTGCTGAGGGAGACATTTTAGTCCTCCTCAGTTCTGCCACTCTTGCAGCTGTGGTGTTGAGGGAATTGAGTCTTTTGGCTTCATTTGTTTTAGTGGCGCACTTTGCTCATCTTTACATAAGAATTATGCATGGATGTTAGAAGCTCAATGGTGCCAACATCTTCATCCTCTATCCACGCCCATCCTTATCACAAATTCTTACAGGTCTCATCTGAGATTGTGGCTTAAGTCTCTTCTATTATCTGCAGGGAAAACATTTGTAACTTCCTAATAGTGGGCTACTTTGACCACAGATGCAGTGGTGGGGCCAATACAAGGGAAGTTAAGTCCAAAGTCAAAGCTCAGACTTTGAGGCTTCCCTACGTATAACTGTATCACTGCTGAGGGCAGTCCACCTAGTGTTTCAAAAACCTGAGGACCCACCTCCCTGAGGGTGTGATCATGTTTCAGATGGACAATATGACTGTAGTTTGTATATCAACAGAGTGGTGAGCCAGATCTTACCCACTATTTTGGGAAGCAATGAGGGCATGACATTGGTGATGGCCCCAAACCACTTTCTTGTTGCCACACACATCTCCTGATTTATTAGTTGTCTAGTGCACATGCTCAACAGGTCTCTACTTATGAGTGATCCGTCAGTCAGATGTTGGCCAACCTGATTTATTCATTGTTAGGGCACTCCCAGCTGTTATCTTTTCACCTCTTCCCCAGAATAGCAAGTGCAACAAGCTCTTTGCATTGATCAACCCTCTAGATTAGTCATCTCAGGATGCTGTGTCTCTACAGTGACCTCCAGGGCTACTTCACACTTATCCACCCCTCTCCCTTTGATGCCCAGGTTCATCCAGAAAACAGTAAGGTGCAAGGTTGTCAAACTCATAACCCCTTCTGGCCCAGACAGATGTGGTTCCCCTCTTCTTAAGCCACCCTGGCTTCTAAATCCCATTATGAATCTGGCCACTCACCTTCAGGGAAAACATTTGTAACTGTCTGTTGGAAGCATCACCTGGACATCCCAACTTTACAGTTAACTGCTTGGTTTCTTGAGTTTCAATGATAGTCAGAGACCACCATCTCATTGATGAAGCGGTTAAAATTCTTATGGTTTCTCAGAAGGATTCCACTTGGAGGAACTGTCACAGTAAATGGATGTGCTTTGCTGTCTGGGTGATTAGTCAAGACATTGTTCCTTTTTGTCCATCACTACCTGACATTCTTCGATTTTTACAGTATTTTTCAGACAGGTGCTAGTTTTTCAACTATCAAGGTACTGCTAGTAGCTGTTTCTAGTTTTCATGTTGGGTTCGAACTCCATTCTCTAGACTTGCAAGTTATGTAAGGCCGTCCCTAAATGCCCTGTACTACCATGAGTTCTGAACTTGGTATTGCAAGCTCTAACCAAAGCTCTATTCGAGTTCGCTTTTATGGTGTTGTCCCAGAAAACTCTTATTTTTAGTAGTCTTTAGTACTTTAGCCAGGAAAATATTAGAGATGCTTATATTCCCCCTACATCATCTTTAATAAGACAGTGTGTTTCAGGACAAACCCTTCTTCTCTTCCAAAAGTAGTTACTGAGTCAAACTTGTCTCAACCTCATTTGACTGTTTTCTTCCTAAAGTACTCAAATATTTAAGGGCAAATACAGTTTGCATATCCTGGATGTGCACAGTTGCGTTTTTACATTCACAGAACTAAAACTGTTCAGGAAAGATGCTCATCTCTTCATTTCCTTTGCCTTGGGTAGGTTGGGTCAAAAGGTATGCAATGTCTCCCTTTCTAGGTGGCTGTCTAATTGTATTTCCTTCATCTATGTTGATAAACTCAAGGCATACTCCACTAGAGTTGTAGCTACATCTACAGCCTTCTTCAGACCCTCTTTGATTGGTGATATCTATGATGCTGCTACGTGGTCCTCCATGCATACTTTTATTAGCCATTACAAAGGTCTCCTGTCTTGAAGGCCACCGAGGATAATTTGCAGCTGGGGATTCTGACCCATATGTTGCATCAGACAGACTGAATAAATAGGGTACGAAATTAATGTGCTTTAATAAAAATGGACCCTTTTATTTAAGTCGGACAGAAACAGTAAACCTTCCACCGTTCCCCATTCTTTTCTTGTAAGACCTGAAGGATTGTCCTTTTCTTCTAGAGCTGTATTCCTAAGCTGCTGTTACTAAATTATTTTTCCTCTCCTGATGCTCGGGTGTCAGTTGATCTATGAGGTACTTTAGGGACTTGTGCATTATGGGATGGGAAAAGTTTGAAGAGACTCAAGGTTGTTGTCCTAATGTTGATGGACTGGGTCAGACAAGCAGCTCCAAGTACTTATATGTCAATTTGGATGGAAATTAATGAAAGGATCTAATGTTATGGTAATCGTACGTATGACTGCATCTCTCACACACTGTCAGTTTTTTAGTAGTTGGTGTTTTTCAGAAAGCATGAGACACTTGTTAAATTGTTTCAGAATGCTCATTCAACCAGTTTGGCTAAACAGATGGTTGGAAAGCAAAAAAACATGGTTCTAGGTGCTTACTAATGTGAGCTGAAGGGGGGTGGTGGTGGGAGTAGTGCTTATGAGGTTTGGAATTAATTACTGGAGGTGCTAGCTGTCTGGTAGTGGAGATAATGCAGGTCTCCACACAGCTGCATTTAGACAGGAATCCATGAATCCTTTGCTTTTTCTGTGACTAGAAGCAAGAATAGCACTTACCCCAAGCCACTTCATGGGAAGTACCCAGATGTTGCTGGGTTCAGTACACTTTTTATAGTCTTCTCTTGGTAGATACCCTGGATAGAACTTACAGCAGCTGGACACCACAGAAAGCCAGGCTGCACAAGGGCCCCGAAGACTGCAACCAGACCAGTCAGTGAAGTTGCATACACACTGGTTGGTCAGAGCCCATCAGAAATCAATGCCCCTTTACCTTTCTCAATAGGAACAGGGCAGTAGCACTAATCCCAAGCCATCTCATAAGAAACCGTTTTTCAGGTTTTCCAGTTATGTACTTGTAGTAATGATTGGTAATCTTGAGGAAGGCCAGGAAATAATTTCCACCTGCTGCTTCTGTCATCGGTTGCAAAACAAAAGCACTAATCCCTGATTGATTCTTCAGAAGTGGTTCCTAAGCTCTCCAGTGAGTGGTAGTCTGGTCCTAGATGTTAGATTTTGAAAGTATGATGGAATAAAGGGTTTATTACTGTGAATGTTGCAGTGTGCACTAAGTGAGTAAAATGATATGAAACAGAAGCTTAACTCTTAATCTTTGGATCTAAGGGGTTGGGCCTTTACATTTTTATCTTGCAATGCCCAGAAGAATGAGTAGATGAAAGGAGGAACCTAGACCATTACACTGTTTTTTCTTTAAAGGTAAGCATGTTAAATAATGAAAGCTAAATAAAGACTGCAAGACTAATGAGGATTTTTCATAAACAGATTTCATAGAAGAATTCAGGTGTCTCACTTGCCGTAAGTGGGAACTGACAAAGAGTTGAGCTGATACACTCAAGATAAGGAAGACATCACTTAAAGAAATGTTCAGAAACTGCACTGTGTGACCTCTTTATTAGATCAGCTTAAAAAGGCAATACAAGCACATTTTGAGAAAACTGAAGTTTAAAAAGGTGAAAATAGTGTCATTCTTCCCTGCAGCTTTAATTTTAGAATGGAGTAAACAAAGTTGTAAAACTGTTTTCGTGTCTCCTCTGGATAATAATCTTCTGTTCGGCTCATAATCTGCCAGTCTTTTCAAAGCATTACAGTAACAAGGCAAAACAGTTAGACTACTGTCAGATTCTTATTTCCACAGTTCAAGGGTACTATAGAAATTATCCAGCAAAATCTACTTCCTTTAACAGAGACTCAAAGCCCTCTCATAAGAAAATATTCTTGTGCGTCCATCCATCTTTGTACTCCTGCACTAATGAGGTGAGATCATCATCCTGGCATATGTCCTCGGAAAGTAAAGCGGTAGTACTTTAGCAGACAAGAGCTCATCTGTTATGAATACTTTAGCAGTGGTCAATAGGACATGTACTGTTGTGATAAGTTCTTACACAGCTATGTTTTTTTCTGGTCCAGTCCTTCGCTTCCCTCTGTTACTGAAGGTTTTTTTTTTTCTTTTGGAAGAAGGGAAACACTTTCACTGGCATCTAACTTGTGTAGGTTCCAGAAATTGAGTCCATTCCACTTTGATAACTGAAATTCTTTTGGCTGAATTTTATATACTGCATAGCCAGATCAACCTACGTGTAGAGTTTTGACCCAGTTGGAAAATTATTCTAATGATTGTCTGGTATGGAAGTTTGAATCTCACTCCAGCCTCTCAATTTTTAATGATGGGAATAAACGTACCTTGTTTTGTTTAGTATAAAACAACTTGTCATTTTCAAAAACACACTATAATCACCAATATTCTTAACTTTTACTTTTTTCCATAGTTTTGTCAGAAGCATCTCCTTGTGCTGTTCTAACTGCATATTAACCAATACGGGTGTCAGCTTTTTTTTAGCAAGCCAGGTTTGGAGCATAAAAAAAAGCTTCATCTTGATTAACAAATCCTCCTGTGGAGAAACTTCCAAGATGGCTGCACATTCAGTAACCATTCTAGCTCTCCCTGTGTAAAAACAGAAAATCAACAGAGAAAGTCAGTGGACTTGTATTTCTGTGCACATTTCTGTAACTGACTAGTAGGTGCACTGCCTGGATGCCAGGAAAGAGGAAATACAGAGGACCTGAAAGAAAATCAGCTACAAAAGGTGAGGAAAAAAACATTGACTGGGATGAGTACTGCAGCTGATCAGCAAAAGGCCGTACAAGCTCCAGACATGGCTTTCAGTAACCTAGGGGAAAGTATAAGACAAATGCACACAGACTTGATAAAAATAAATGAAGTACTGATGGAGTATATCAACTCAAATAAAAGGCTAGAAAAAATTGAAGAAGATTTAAACATATATTCAGGTGAGGTGATCAAACTGTAAAAATCAAAGGTCAAAATGAAGAAAAAGCTGGCTGAATGAGGCTGGTCAAGAAGAGATGTTTACTAAAACATAGAATTAGAGGGTAAAGATTTTCTGCTGTACCAGAGAAGCTAGAAGGGACAGACTATTAATTTTATGAAGCACAAATAAGCAACTGTCCTGGTATTCCACAGCAAGAATTGTTAATTGAAAGGACACATGTTTATGCTCAAAATCTGGCTATGAGAAAGCAACCTAGACCTTAATAGAAAAGTTGCAGTACTATCTGCAGAAGGAGTTGATTCTGACAAAACTGTAGCAGAAGGTCAAAGTGCTAAATGTGGGAGACAGCAGAGTGTTTGTGGAGAATGATTACTGACTGTACACCAGGCAGAAGAGCAATACATTTATTCCACTATTCAGGGAATGTTGAGAAACAGGTGTGAGATTCAAACTGATGTACCTAGATATCTTCAAAATATTCTTTCCTGGAGGGACAAAATCATTTTTTTATGCAGTACATGCTAAGGAAAAAGTACAGAAGTTTGTCCAACAAAAAGTGAGCTGTGAAACGGAAGGAGATTCTGCTTCTTGTTCTTCTGGTACTAAAGACCACAGAGAGACTATGCCCTTGAAACCTTTTCCAATGTTTCAATGGAAAAAGCTCGAGGGAAGGAAAAAAGCACAAGAGCTGACTAGAAGAATTGAGAGTATGTTGAAAATGAAGCAGAGACAGAATCTGGGAGATGGAGATGAACAGGAATAAAACCAGTAACTTGGGAATTGACAAATGTGGGATTACAAAGCAATAATTATATTTATAAAACATGACAGAACAAGAAAATATGGAAGTATTGAACTTTTTGGACATTGTTAAACTTGTATCAGACTCTAAAGCATATGCCGTACTTCATGTTATTAATGTTTGGAAAAATACTTCAGGAGGGAGAAAGTTAACTGTAAGTCAAACGAAATATTTTTGTAATGCACAATTTTCTTTGCATGTTATGAAGTAAAGTTTGTGTAATAGGGATACTAATGTAAACAGGTACTGTTTTTTTTTCTTTCTCTCTTCTCTCCTTTTCCTTGTTCAGTTTTAAGAAATGTAGGTGCTGCAATGTAACAAGAAAAAGACCAGTCAAAAAGTATGACAAAAGAAAAAAATCTGTACTTTTTTCATTCTTGCATATGGAAAATGACTGGATTAACGTTGCTAGCTTGTTCTAGTGAGTTTTAAGAGAAAGCAAGTAAATGAAAAAGAACATTGAATATTATAAAGTTTTTTTCAAGCAAATAAATGTATGCTTAGTAGCAACCCAGTATCTGGTCATTGTGTCTCTGTGGAGACAATCTGATAAAGAGAAATTGCTAAGAGATGTTCTGAAAACATTGTGTTTTCCACCTGGGAGAGTTATAACAATAAGACAAAAACAGACAACACTTAGTAGAAGCACAGGCTGCACCATGCGTCTTACCATGGATAACCTTTCTTTTAGGTTAACTCATGTTTGTGAGTGTGGCTGTCAGTTTGGGACATTTGTTCCTGTTAGGAGGATAAAACTTCAATATTTGAAGATGTATGTAGTTTTGTGTGTTAGTATTAAGTTAATGGGTTTTAGGTGGGTATTAGGGGAGTGTTGTTTTATTGAAAGCCCTCAAAAAAAAAGATGGTTTGTAAGATGTGACATAGACTTTAATGGATATGACAAGAAAGCGACTGTATAAAAGATCAACCTGACAAACAGTGTTTGCATGTAACACAAAAACTGGAACCAAACATTTAACAAAAAAGCTGTTACACATAACTTTGTAACACATTGATGCTTTCTGTAATGTCTTTAAATATCAATGGTCACATGCCACAGATAAATACAAAAAGGAAAGAGTAGTGAACTATATTTAAAAATGCATAGTGCAAATAGCAATGCTACAGGAGATGCACTTGGAAATAACTGAGCAGATGAATTTGATAAAGAAAGGTTTTCATGATTGTTATTCATCTGAATACATGGGACAAATCAAAAGAGGAGTAGTAATAATAATTGCAAGAGGAGCTCTAATAGTGGTAGAAAAGGATAAAGAAAATGATGGAAGATTTGTAGTACTAAGGGGTTACTGGCAAGGGAGGAGGATTATACTGGCATGTATTTATATTCTACCTAAAACTGCAGTAATGGAGCTTAAGAAAATTCTGGCAAAAGTAATCCGCTTTCAGCAAGGAATATTACTTATAGCTGGGGACTGGAACTTGATTTTCAGCAGTGAAGATTTGTCTGGGGGCTCAGAAGGGAAAATTTAACAAAGGAGGGTACATTTTTGAAGAAATGTATGAAAATATTTGGCATGGAAGATGTTAATTCAGTACTAGGAGTTCAGAGTGAATTTACATATTATTCCCCCAAGATACAAAAACTGGGCTAGGCTAGACTGAATTTACATTTAAGAGGAACGTGTACATTTAATTGAAAGTCTTGATATGCACCTGATAACTATTTCTCATGCGCCAGTAATAACTAACATAAAAACACAGGGTAATGAAATAAAAATGTGACACTAGTGCTTTCCCACTTATCTGTTGAAATAAGAAAAATTTAAGGAATGGGTAGTGGAAGTTATTCAGCAGCTTTTAGAGAAGATAGACATTTCATCTGAAAATATAGCTGGGAGTAGGATAAAATTAATGGAGTTTGAAAATAGGGTGGAAATAAAGGGAGATATGGATAAGAAGTAACGTGAATTATTTAGAGGGACTGATAAATGTTAAAATTGTTGCGGAATAGGGGGAATCTCCCAGAACAAGAGGAGGGGAAACTGCAAAATGCTAAACAGAAAATAAGGAATTACCTTAATAATAGAAAGATTGCTGTTAAGCAATTGTTTTTTCATAATAACTCTGGAGCACAAATGAACACAGTGACTAGTGTAACAAAAAGTAGAAGAGGCTGTCGCCAAGCTTAGGGAGCCTACAACAAGGAAGATTACAAGACATCCTGTAGAAGTATTAGAAATACTTTGGAAAGTAAGTGAAAATCTGTATAAAGCAAAGACACATGGAAAGCAAGAGAAGGTACAAATGGAAATGTTTATGGAAGAATTAACTCATGTTTGTGAGTGTGGCTGTCAGTTTGGGACATTTGTTCCTGTTAGGAGGATAAAACTTCAGTATTTGAAGATATTTATAGTTTTGTGTGTTAGTATTAAGTTAATGGGTTTTTAAGTGACCATTGATATTTAAAGACATTACAGAAAGCATCAATGTGTTACAAAGTTATGTGTAACAGCTTTTTTGTTAAATGTTTTGTTCCAGTGTTAGAGGTAGATGAAGCGCAATTACTAACAGGATAGGAGGAGATGAGATAAAAATGGTGATGTGCATTCAATCCACAGGAACGTCCCCAGGAAAAGATGGTATTCCAGGTGAAGTTGATAAAGATATGGAAAGTTTTAACAATATTTTAAGAGAAGTACCAACATCAACATCCTGAAAGAGCCAACTGTGGGGGTGGTGCTGCGGTAGCATTGTCGCCTCACAGTAAGACACTGTCCAGTTCGATTTTCAGCTAGAGCATCTTCTGTGTGGAGACATGCGTGAATGGGCGTACCTTCGTTGAAGGTTGTGCGTCAGGACTGGCAACTCGGCACGTAAAAATCTACTGCCAATCATTAGCGGACCGGAGTTCCGCTGTGACAACCCCTAACCGGGAAAAGCCGAAAGACACAACAACAGCAACCACCAACATCCTGAAAGAAAGGGGCAGTAGCTGTAATACCTAAAGAGGGTAAAGATCCATCAGATCCAGCTTCATACAGGCCCATTTTAATACTAAGTCATAATTATAAAGTATTTATGTCTATTGTAGCTAAAATAATGGCAAAATTGATGTCACAGTATGATAGATAAAGATCACTGGTTTTGTGGAGGGGAAGCAACCATTTGACAACATTAACAGAGCACTGATGATTCAGAGGGAAGCAGAATGTAAGAAAATACCACTGTTGTTGGGTCTTGATGGAGAGAAGGCATTTGACAGAGTAAGCTGGGACTGCATGAGCAGGGCAATGGAAACATTTGTATTACCTGATAAAATTGTAAGGTTGATTAGGAGGATATGTGAGGGATCAGAGGCAAAAAATAAACTGGGTGGGTTCCTCTCTGATAATTTCTGCTTGAGCAGAGGAACTAGGCAAGAGTTTCCTCTTTCCACTTTATTTGCTTCATATTTAGAGCCATTGGCAAAGAAAGTAAGGAACTGAGAATTTAAGGATATAATTGGTGTGTTAGTGAGGAATAGCTGCCTCTATTTGCAGATGATATTATTTTATACCGGATAAAACCAGAAAAGAACATTTCAGTGTTTAGGAACATTTTGAACAGTTTCTTATCTTTTTGGGATACAAAATTAATGAAGCTAAAACAAAGGCAATAGCGGTATGTTATATACCCAAACACAAATTGACAGTATCCATGTATATGGGATATGATAAAATGAAGTACTTAGTAGTATGGATTAAAAATATTTCTGGTGTGGCAACTAAGGATATGTGGGAAGAGGCAAAACAAAAGATAATACAAAAACTGCGAAACTGGAAGCTCTATAATATGGATATGGATAGTAAGATGCAAGCAGTTAAAATGTTTTAGTCCCTTTAGTCTTCTACACAAATCTGCCATATTTTTATCAACCAGAGGGAAGCTGTGGATAGCAGTTAATAAAGAGCTGAAGGAGTTTTTTTGAGGGGAAGACTCCCAAGAGTCAAGTGGGGCAAAACTGAGTCTTTCAGTAGAACAAGTTGGATTGGGATTGCTGAATTTGAAGGGGTATTTCAGAGCTACACAGTTAATCCTTTAATTCAGTGTGAAAAGGGACTATGATGAAATGGGGGTGGAGGATCTGAAGAAACAAGGAGAGACTGGGATATTGGATGCAGATCATTAAGGAAAATGACAATAACCATGCATAATATTATCTTCATAAAATAGCAGAAAATGTTCTAAGAACTAAGCAAACATGGGAATGGAGACAGGAGATTGTGCCGATAGGGATGACTTCAATTAGGGATACTGACAATAGGCAAGAGGATGCAGGAATTTATTGGAGAAAAATGGCAAAGGAACCAAGTTAGTGGGAGCAGATAACTAGAGAAGGAAATGTTATAGAATGGGAAGATGTCAAGAATTTATTTGGACTGCAGGTTATACATAGCCTTCCCTGTCAAGGATTGATATTAGAGTACATGCAAAGACAAAGTAGTACGGGGTGGGGGGGAGGGGATCCTGAACGAAAGACCAGCACTGGTGGAGTTTTTATTAGAATATAAAACAGAAGCTGCTGTTAAAGGAATAATTAGAGCATATAAAATATTGTATGATAACTATAAGCATCAGTCAGAGGAGGTTAGAAAGGATTGGGAACTGAGACTGGATAAGCAATTTACAAAGAAACCATGGGGGGATGCATGTATGTCTCCAAGATATGCAACTAAGTCTAGAAGTTTTAGGATTTTTGCTTCGAAATGTTTATATTGGTACTTTTATACCCCAAGTAGACTTCAGGAATTTTTCCTTAGTAAATATTACATAGTATTTAGATACATAGTAAATATTACGTAGTAGAATTTCCATAGTAAATGTTGAAGGTGCGATGGGGAAGAAAGATGTAATTGGGAACATATTTTCTGGGACTGTAATGAGTTGGCAGACTTTCTTATTCCCTGAAGGCTACTCTATCAGACATACTGGATGAGAATTGGTGCATCTAGGGAAATGATTTTTCTAAGCTATGACACAGATTTGGAATTGCCTAGACATAGTAAGGCATTGCTGAGTCTAATTAAGATGGCTGCCAAAAAAAGCATTTACTAGAAAATGGAAATCAAAGTCTAAACCAACAGTATTAGTAGTAGTGAATATAGTAACAGAGGTAAAACAGCTGGAATTGGGATCTTTAGAAAAATGTATGAGCAAATTTCATAGGAAAAAGTGAGAATTGTGGGAACAAATTATACAAGGGAGGAATGAGGTTTAAAAGAAGGCAGGATTTGAATTAGCTATGTAATGTTTGACTGACAGTGATTGCGCAGATTATAAGTGATGCATAATCGCAACTAAAATTATGGTTTGTGATGTCTAATGCTTGCAAATAAGATTGTCAATATGATTTGTTTTCATTTCTATAAATGAATGATTGCCTATGTCATAAGTGATAATTTAATATAGATATTTCTTGTTTAAAAAATCCTCCTGTGAAATACCAGTCCAGTTACTTATTTTGCCATCATAACGTTAATGCAGTCCATTCTCTCCAAATTCTCTGGTATAGCAGAAAACCTCAGGTTTTCACCGTGTTCTGTCTTCTAGATCTACTATTTTCCGAAAAATTTCTTCACTGGATGTTTCACTCTGTTATTTCCTCCATGTCTATTTCTGACTTCTTCAAACCTAGCAGTTTGTGATCTTTATTATTTAATACTTCTATTTTTTTCAATAATTTTTAATTTGGTCTTGTATAGTCTTCTTGAGTCTGGCTTATTTTAAACACTTCTGAAAGTATCTGATCTATTTTTCATTAAGTTTGCTTAATGCTGCCTCCTGCATTGATTGCGCACACAGGTCTGCTTCCTGATGATTAGCCCCGAGATTCTTCTCATCCAGAAATTTTTCTGGTAGACTTTCCACAAATTTATTTATTTTTTTTTTTGATGACATTCAAACAGCGTCTCCTAGCCAATATCTGAATTTCTCCCAGGTTTATAACTTTTGCCTGCTTTAACAATTTCTCAATTTTCAAATTAGGAGAGCTCTAGTTAGTGTGCTGCTCAACTGGCCATCATTTTTGGAGTTAGAAAGGTGCTATTCTTAGGTGTGTAGGCTGACCTATAACTGCTTTGCAGATTGCGTTCTGCTGTACTTCTCTTTTGCATGTGATACTTTTCTTTTAAACAGCTTTATTAAACATGACATTTTATAAATGTCAAAAATCAGATGTTTAACTGTAGTTTTCCTAAACTTGTGCATATTGTTCAAATGCTCCCTTAATTTATTAGCACTCTGCAGCTGCTCCTCCTCCTGGTCATGTAGCTTCCCCCTCCTGTGCAATATTTATCTTGTGCTAGCCCTTATAGTTTTGTTTCTATTCTTCCACATCTCTTTCTCCCTTAATTTCACAGTACTTATTACTTTTTATGCTGTCCCAAGTCCTGTCCTCTCCCTCTGGAATTATTTCTCTCTGTCCTAACAAATCTTGAATTTTGTGTTTCAGCACACAAGTACAGTTGTAGAAAACAAAACATTTGTTCACTCTAACTACATAACTTCCTCACTTCCTGCTTTTCCTTAAATTTCACTCCTCCTCCTGAACATTGTTGTGCATGTATTGTTCTTGCAAATTCCATTAATTTCTATGCGATTTGCTCCTTTCTTTTTCTAAAGATCCAGCTTCCATTTATTTTATCTCCTTCACAATATGCAGTACATCAGTTATAGTTTGTTTAGGTTCTGATTTCCATTTTACAGTAATTGCTTTTTTTTTGCAGCTGTTAATATTAAACTTAGTGAGGCTTTATTATATCTGGCAATTCATGTCATATATCCCAACTTAAATGACTAGTTTTCTTATTTAAAAACATTTGCTTCTCCAGCATTTTGATAAGGTATTTTGTTGTCCTGTTAGTCTTAGCTAGAGCGTCTTTTGTGTGGAGACATGCGTGAATGGGCATACCTTCGGTGAAGGTTGTGCATCAGAGCTGGCAACTCGGCACGTAAAAATCTACTGCCAATCATTAGCGGACCGGAGTTCCGCTGTGGGGACCCCTAACCGGGAAAAGCCGAAAGACACAACAACAACATTAACATTTTATAGGTAATTTTTAAAATCTGCCAAGTCATCACATTCCCAAAAAAAGTACATGTTCCCAATTACCTCTCTGTTTCCCATCAGACCTCCAGCATATGTTATCTTATCTGCAGAAAAATTCTCTGATGTCTGGTTGGGTTTTAAATACCTATGCAGACACTCCCCAGCAAAAATCATAAACCTTCTGGATTTTTTATACTTGGGAGCTGTACAGATTTCCTCCCATTGTGTATTGCTTTTCTGTTCTTTCTCTTCCCATTCTTTACTTACACCCTTCAGATTAATTGTTAGTTCTCAGGCAATTTCTTATAGGCCCTGCTAATTATCCCTTTTTAAAAGCAGTTTCTGTTATGAGCTCAGCTGAAAACAACCACCAGAGCTGGTCTTTCATTTAACAATCCCCCTGTCCCTTTTTCTTTACTCTGTTATCGTTCCCTGGTTGGGGAAGGTAGTCTGTATCTTGCAGTCCATACTTCTGCTTAGCCTCATCCTACTCTGTTGCTATTACCTATTTAGTTATTTGCTCCCAAAACAGTGGTTCTTTAACTAATTTCCTGTAGTAAATTACAGTCCCCTCTTGTCTATTTTCTTTACTCCTACTTTCAATCATTCCCACTGGTAAAATCTCCTTTCTCCATTCCTATGTTGGCTTAGCTCTTAGAATACTTTGTGCTACTTTATCAATATAATAAACTCTGGTTGTCATTCTCTTTAAGGACCTGCATTCAAAATTCTACTCTCTCCTTACTAATCAAACTTGCTCCACCCAGTTTTTTCAGCATCCCTTTCCAGTGTGAATTATAACCACCTGCTTGTGATATTTATATGAGCCTTAATTGCGTAGGTCTAAAATATCCTTTCAAGTAAGGTAATCCTAAACTACCTTGTTCTGTGGGGGAGTATCAGTTTATACCACTTAACCGCCTCTTCCCCTCCCATATAAATTCCTTCAGTTCGTTATTAATTATTGTCCATTACTTGTCCTCATTTTACTACAAATTTGCCTGACCTGAATATAAAACTAAAGGGACTAGAATCATGTTAATTGCTTGTATCTTATTGTTCATATCTATAATCACAAATTGCCATCTCCTCGTTTTTTTGTATTACATTTTGTTTAGCTTCGTTCCATGTATCCTTAGCTGCCATAATAGAATTCTTTTTAATCTGTACATCAAATACTTTGTCTTATCAAGTTCCCCATAAGTATGGGTATCTCTGAACCAATTATCTTGTGGGTAAATAGCCTGTAGCTAATAGCCTTTGTTTTATCTTCATTTATTTTATATACTGAAAAGACGTGAAAATATCAAAATGTTCCACATCACTGAGATATCCTTTCCTGGATACATCAAATGCAGAATAACACCATCTTTGAATAAAGATAGCTTTCCTTGATTACCATGCCAGTTATATCTTTGAATTTGTGAGTCCCTTATTTTCTTTGCTAATGACTCTAGGTATAAAGCAAATAAAGGGCACATCCACTTTGTTCCTGTGTTTAAGCAGAGCTTTTTTTTTTTTTGTAGAGAGGAACTCTTCCCACTTAAAGTTTTGCCTTCATAAATCCTCTTAATTAACCTCATTGTTCTATCAGGGAACACGAAAGCTGCCACTGCCCTACTCTCAAAATCCCAGCCGACTGTATTGAATGCTTTCTTTGCATCAGGACCCACCAACAACAATGACATTTTGTTACACTGTGCTTCCTTTTGGATTATCAAATAATAATTTAAAATTGAAGTGGGTCTTACATGAAGCTTGGCCTGAAAGGACTTTAGCCTCTTGGGTTAATACAACCACCACAGATTTCTTCCTACATGATGGTACAGCCCCCACTCTTGTTTTGAAATACTGGTAAACAAAGCCTTCCAGATCTTTATCACTTTTGTCTCCCAACTTTCAAAGTTGAGGCTTCCTTGTTGATTAGTTATGCACCATTGTTTTATCTCTTCTCTTCCTGTGGCACATTTTCTAACTTTGGTATAATTAATTCTTCTGTAAACATGTCCATGTATGTCTTTTCTAGGTTTTATCTCTTCTCTTCCTGTGGCACATTTTCTAACTTTGGTATAATTAATTATTCTGTAAATATTTCCATGTATGCCTTTTCTAGGTTTCTACATTTGTCTGCTTTAGATATTTTCATAAAATTTCCAGAATATCTCCAATACATTTATAGGATCTCTGGTTATATTTCTTGTTACACGCTCCCTAAGTTTGGCGATAACATTTTCTACTTTCTGTTGCATAAGCAGTTATATGAAAAATATTTTTGTGTGTGCTGGAGATTTTTTCCAGAAATAGTTGATTTTAAGTAGTTTACTTCATTTGATCTTCAACCTATAGGTATCGGATCCGTAATGGATTCGAGCCGGCAACTTCACAAGCATCTGCTCCGAGCTTCAAGCTCCTCCTCTACCCATAATACACCACCACTGCCTTAAACGGCAAAGGAACAAACAGTGCAAACAAAACGAATAACCACAAAAGCACTGTATGGAGAAAAGCGATGCACCGGACAGCTCAGGAATAAAATCAGATTCCAGTTTATTGTATAAAACGTCACAAGTAACACAAACACGTTTTTCGTCACAAATTCAGACTTCATCAGACAACTAACCACATTTCTAGCACATAATTTATATCAACTGCAATAAAGCAATTAATTCAAACCATCCAATCGGGAAAGTTGCTCATAAATATTAATTACATACAGCTTATTGAACATAAAACCATAATATCCCAAAAGGAAAACAATGAATGAATGTTTCATAATACACAATAAAAAATGTCTATGATTCTAAATCAACTAAACTGAATAATTAAATAATTTCATATAATCTCTTAAAAATAAGAAACTAATATGAACAAATGTGAACAGAATAATCACAGCAGCCTTTTCATGTAATAAATATAAATAATAAATATTCTGTTCACATTTGTTCATATTAGTTCTTTATTTTTAAGAGATTATATGAAATTATTAAATTATTCAGTTTAGTTGATTTCGAATCATAGGCATTTTTTATTGTGTATTATGAAACATTCATTCATTGTTTTCCTTTTCAGTTATTAAGGTTTTATGTTCAATAAGCTGTATGTAATTAATATTTAGGAGCAACTTTCCCGATTGGATGGTTTGAATTAATTGTTTTATTGCAGTTGATATAAATTATGTGCTAGAAATGTGGTTAGTTGTCTGATGAAGTCTGAATTTGTGACGAAAAACGTGTTTGTGTTACTCGTGACGTTTTATACAATAAACTGGAATCTGATTTTATTCCTGAGCTGTCCAGTGCATCGCTTTTCTCCATACAGTGCTTTTGTGGTTACCACCACTGCCTTCCAACCCCAAAATCTTGTTTGCTACAGGTTCCAATGCATCGTGATTCTTGAGCTCCAGGTTGTGAGTATGTTTTTTTGAAGTGTTTTTTCCCCCCTGTTTCTCAGTGTTTAGTGTGTGTGCTGGTAGTGTAGGTTTCCTCCCTTTCTCCCCCTCACTGGTGTGTCGAGTGTAGGTACTTTTCCTTAGTTTTCAGATAGTTCTGTAGTATTTAGACTTTTCTCCCCCCCCCCCCTCAGCTTTTTTGTGTGCTTGTGGTTCTGAGTGTGTGGCGAGTGGTGAGTGTCTTCTAAAAATCCCTTTTTTGTTTCTTGGGACTAGTATGGCCGATCTCCTGAAAAAAGTGTTCCAAAGATGCACTGTGTGTGGCCACAATCTGTCGCCTGCTGACAGCCACATTTTCGTGTTCTTTATTTGGATGCTGCCCATCTGTCAACAGACTGCACTATTTGCATGGGTTTTAACCCACGAGCCCTTAAAGACCATAGAGCTAAACATATGATGAAGGGCCTGCCCCCTTCTATGGAGCTGGCCGCCTCCACTTCTGCTTCTTTGACCGCCTCTCCTTCTACTCCCGCCCTTGCTTCTCCTCCCTTCCAGGCTGGGACTTATCCTCCTGCCTCTAGGCCTGTGTAGGGACAGTGTAGAAAGGGCAGAGAGAAGAAGAGAGAGCATAGGAGTGACAAGAGAAAGAGGTCCCCAGACCTTTCGGCACTGACCGGGCCTCCCACCAAACTTCAGTCCAGGTACCGACCTGACTCCCATTGGCTCCGATCTCCTAGGTTTTCTCCGAAGACTGAGGTGCCCAGGCCACCTTCTAGAGCTTCAGTTCTTTGACCTGCCAGGTCGGAGTCCGCGGCTTCATTGAGGTCTACCCGCAGTCTCTCAGAAGCTGACATGGATAAAATGATGCAGAGATTTATTCGCACACACATTCAGATGGGAATCTTGCCGGCCTTCTCTCCTTCTAGAGGGGAGAACTCGCTTTCCTTCTTTACACCTATATCTCCTTCTCCGATCTGACCCCCAGTTTTGGGGTACATGGATGTGAAAGTTCCTCTAGTCAGGGGGACGGCGCTGATGGTACCTGTTTCCTCGACATGAGCAGCTGCCTGGAGCGTGTTAGATCCCACTAGTTTGGATCAGAGTGGCTCTCAGAGCTGGAGCCTGGGTTTCTGATCCGAGGGGGTGGAGTTTTTTCCATCTGTTCCAACCTTATCGGGTTGCAGCCACCTCCTCGGCGCTCCGTCTACTTCGGGCCCGGCTCCATTTCCTGCTTTGGATCCAAGGAGAGCGGTTCCCTTAATGGTTCCTAGGAAACTCGGTCTCCTTCAGTGTTCGATGTAGTAGAAAGGGTTCTCTCCAATGGATCGAGGCCACTGACTATATCTTAGGACTCCGCCCCGACTCCCTCTGCTTTGTGTGTGAATCCCATCATTTTACCACAGGGACAGCCCATGCTTGAGGAGCCCCAGGCTGTTTCCCTTAAGGAACAGCTAGTAGTTTGCGAGCCCCCTCCGAAAAGCCCCAGCGGAGAGGTTCCTGGCTAGCATATGCGCAAGAGGAGGCACTTGGACTCCTCTCTGGGGTCCCTCACTGAGGACACCAATTTGGATGATGGGGAAGGTTCTCCTAGATCACCTCCAGAGGATGTCTCCTTTGGAGACATCATGGAAACTTTGCACCAATGGGGTGATTGGTCTGCCCCAAAACCTTCCTCGGCAAATCAATGTTCCTGGAGGCTTTCGGCACAGGCCCGTCCACTTCCTGAGTGTCACCTCCTGTGATCCATTAATGGACTTGGTCACCTCGCAGGCTTGGAAGGAACTGGACACTGTGGAACCAATCCCTAAACGCCCGGACAAAATATTGAGCCCCCCTGCAGACAGACTGGCTTGGAATAAAGGATCCCTGGTAGACGCTATGGTGGTAGCAGCCACCACCAAGAAGGAACTAGCCCAGCAGAGTTCCTTGGTCCATCCTCCTGACTATGAGTCTAGGATGATGGATCATCTAGGGAAGTGGGTTTATGCATCAGCAACCTTTTCTATCAGGGCGCTGAACTATCTGGTCCATGTTGCTCAACTACAGCACGACCTGGTAAAGGAACTGACTGAGTCTCCCCCAAAGTCCATGTCACAGGAGGACAGGGCTACATTCTCCGTGATAATGGCTACCTTGACAACAGTTTCAAATACATCTGTGCAACACCTTTCACACGAGACCGAAGGAGCGGATAGGGCGGCTGGGTCCGGTGTTTCCCTGGGGAGTAACGTCTGGCTCAGATTGTGTCAGTTCAAGGAACCCTTCAAGGCGTCTTTTGCGAATGCCCCGTATGACAGCTCTTCCCTCTTTGGTAAGGCTGTCAGTGACACCTTGGTCCAGAGTGAGAAAGATGGGAAGACCCTCTCTGCCATCAGAATCACCTTCTTGAACCCTCAAAGATCCTTTTCCCGGAATCACAGAGGGCAAAAGAAGATGTGGTTCCGCAAGTCACTGTATTCCCGGGACACTCAGGGCCCTTCTTCCCCTAGAGGCAGAGGGGGACAGGACAGACACCGGCCCAGAGGCAGAGGGGGGGGTCTGAGGAATTTTGGGTCTCGAGAACCAGTCTTGGACAGGCCCTCGCAGCAACCCTGAGGGGTTACCTGACTGCTCTGCTCTGCTCTGAAGGCAGTCTGGGATTGCCTGTCATTGCATCTGGCAGCATGGGAGTCCATGTCATCAGACTGTTGGTTGCTTCAGACAATTTCCAGAGGCTATTCAATCCCGTTTGTGGTTCTACCTACACCTTACAAACGCCTCCAAGACATACCACCCACACAAAGGGGAAGCAGCAGTGCTAGAGGTTTCCAAGCCGCTAAAGAAGCGAGCCATCAAACCCATCTTCCCAGATCAGTCCAGATCTGGCATCTACTCCAGGTTCTTTTTGGTGCCAAAAAAGATTGGGGACTTGAGGCCTATTCTGGACCTGTCCACTCTGAACCTGTTAGTTGCCAAAGAGAAGTTCCAGATGGTCACCTTACAGTCCATCCTGCCGTACCTGCAAGAGAGCGACTGGATGTGCTCTTTCAACCTCCAGGACGCCTACTATCATATAAAGATGCACAGAAGCTCCAGGAGGTTTCTCCGCTTCCGGCTAGGAGCCAATCATTATCAGTTTCGAGCCCTACCCTTTGGTCTCACCACAGCCCCTAGGGTGTTCACCAAAGTGATGGCAGTAATAGTGGCTCACCTGAGGCTTCAGGGGATTCAGGTCTACCCTTACCTGGACAATTGGTTCCTTCCTGCTCCCACCAAGCATCTACTTTATCGGACCAGAGACCATTTCCTACATCTTGCACACTATGTAGGGATTATAATCAACACAGCCAAATCTCTTCTGAACCCTGTCCAGGTTATAGAATACATAGGAGCACAGATAGACATGCTACAGACAAAAGTTTTCCTGACCTCGGAGAGAGTTCGAAATTTAAGGATGCATGTCGCTTTCATGTACCAATCTCATCTTCCCCCAGGGGAGTAGGTTTTAAGGGCCATACGTTCTGTGGCAGCGACATTAACACTTCTTCCATGTGCTCACTTACAAACGCGAGTACTACAGTGGGCACTAGCGGTGCAGTGGTCTTTGTTGGATCTTACGTTGTCGCAACCAATACACCTAAGCAAAGTCTGCAGGTCGTCCCTTCTGTGGTGGATGCAGTCTTCAGAACTCTTGGAAGGACGACCTTTTGTTCCAGCCCCTACCCAAGCCACAGTGACCACGAACATCTCCCAACTAGGGTGGGGGGGCATTGTGGAAGGACAGTCCAAGGCATGTGGTCCCCTATCGAGACCACTGGAGATGAGGATGGTCCTTTTAGCATTGCAGGCCATTCATGCCTTTCTACCTCTGGGAACCATTGCAATCCAGTCGGACAACATGTTGGTGGTCTGGTATACCAGATCTTACCCCCTTTGTCGTGAGGCCATGAGAGTTTGGGAATGGGCAATCTCCACCGGTCGTTTTCTGGTAGCAACACATATTCTGGGGTGGTCCAACATTCTGGCGAACAAACTAAGCCAGACTAATTCTGATGCCTTACGAGTGGTCTCGGAATCCTTCAGTAGCGGAGCAGATCTTTCTTGACTTTTTGGCAAATATTTTTCAACAAGGGTCTAGCTCATCTACGGTCAAGGTTCAACTAGCCGCCATTTCTCATTTCACATTGGTGAGATCTCTGCTTCTTTGGCCTCTTCCAGGTTGTGCAAAGCCTTTATCAAAGGTACCCTCCTCTTAAGTCCTCCGGTCAAAAATGCCATCCCCCCGTGGGACCTTGCTATGGTACAGGTGTTGGTTGCCCCTCCATTTGAACCTGCAGCAACCGCAGATCTTAAGTTTTTGTCTTGGAAGACGGCTTTCCTATTGGCTATCACTTCGGCTAGGAGGATTTCAGAACTTGAGGCATTGTCTGTCAAGGTCCCATACATGGTTTTCCATAAGGACAGGGTTGCTTTTCGCACCATTCTTTTTTTTCTCCCAAAAGTAGCATCTGAGGCTAATATTAGTCAAACTATCAATTTACCTGTTTTCTTTCCAAATTTTACAAACAAAATTGAATACAAATTGCATTTGCTGGATGTTCATAGACAGTTATGGTTCTATTTGCACAGGAACAAAACTTTTGGTAAATCTGGCCAGTTGTTTGTGTCATTTTTTATACCTTTTTTGGGTAAACCTTTTTCCAAGGTGGCCATTGCAAGGTGTGGATCTTTCTATGTATCCTTCAGATCTACAAGGATAAAGGTTTTTCTCCTCCGGGTCAGGTTAGAGCTCACTCGACAAGGTCCATGGCAACTTCTGCGGCTTTTTGATCGAGAGTATCCTTAGGCAGCATTTTTTCTGTGACTAACTTGGTCCTCATCTCATACCTTTATTTCTCACTATAAGTTGGATTTGATTTCTTGAAGGAGAGCATCCTTTGGTTCCACAGTGCTCTGGAATATCCTTCCATGAGGGCCACCCAGGTGTTTAGTAGATTGGGACTCTGTCCCAAAGGTTGAAGATCAAATCAAAGTAAACTACTTCAGATAACAAAGTTATGTACTCACCATAACGTTCCATCTGAGTAGATGTTCTTCCTGTTTCACTGTTGCAGTCATTACATTTGGGTAATCCTGCTGGCAGGGTTGCCCTCAGTCGGCCTGAATTCCAAAGTCTTGGGTCCTGCATCGGCTGCTGTCACCCCTTCCCTGACGTCAGGTCGTCAGGGGTATAAAAGATGTGGCCTACGCCATTTTCTTTAGTCTTTCTTACCGTGCAGTGCCCGAAGCAGAAGCAGTTCGCAAGTGCTGGTCGGCCGACTCCTGAGATTTTTGTGTTCGAGTTTCAGATCCGAAGTCTTCAATAAATCTAAGTACCCCATTGGGGAAACTTTTTTCTTGCTCCAGACCGATGTCAGAAAACGTTAATAATTGTGTTTCTTGTGGAAAGCAAATAACCTCATAAGGACTTTCATTCTTACTGTATTCTTTGCCTTGGCCCTGGATCACAACGTTGCTGGTTGTCGGTTTTGTGCTAGATTTAACCAACGCACTATTAAACGTCAGTATGATTTTGCTTTAAACTATTTTGGACGCCGGTTTAATTATCCAGAAATGTCGTCGGATAGCCATCCGACTTCCGGAGTTCACAAAAAAAAAACGCAAAGAAAACGAGAGAGAGACAACAGAGGCCCAAAACAGATGACAAAGCTTCTCCTAAGCCCAGTTGCCAGTTCGCCGATTCTCAGTGAGGCGCTTTCATAGCCCCTGACGCCTGCTACTTTAGAGTCGCAGGCGCTACTGACTCCCACGTGGAGTCGGCCATGCCGCTGGAAACTCAAGGTATTGGGAGCCTCGGATACTATTCCTTCAGATGGTTCTGGAGCCGCTGAGCAGGCACCGGCTTCTGAGGGTGTATTCAGACCTAAACATCTTTACATTAAACCAACCTCAGCTTCAAAGGCAAAGAAAGCAAAGAAACAAACTCAAGAGCCACGTGGACAGGCCTCTATGCCCAAAAAACAGATGCTCAAAATGGCCGAAGACTTAATTACCTTGATCAGGGGTTCCCATCCCCTCCTGATAAGAGGCCTAGACAAGAGACTGACTATGAATCTTCAGATCAGGTTTCTATTTCTTCTGATTCCTCTTCTGATCAGAAATATTCTCTTCCCCCTTATGAGGATTCTGATGCTGAAGACTCTATACCTTCAGCTTCTCCTCCAGAGGACTATTCTTTGGGGAAACATTGCATACCATGAGGGAGCATTTCCACTGGGAGAGCCAAGATTTTTCAAAATCTAAAAAGAGGCTCAGGGATTTCCTTTTACTACCGCAACACAGGCCACTAGCTATTTCACCTGTGTTAGATATTGTAGATGATGTGTTTTAGAGTCTAGTCTTACCCCTGACTCCTTACCCTCCAGCTCCTGTTAAGCCTGACAGATATTACAGGGTTCCTGACTCTCATAAATTCCTTTTTAAAAACCCTGCTGCAGACCCAGAAACTATTTCACAGGGTCCCAAAGGAGTTAAGGCTTCCGCTGCAAAAAACCCTACCCCCTCTGACAGATTCTAGAGCACTGGATAAATGGGGGAAAAAGGTTTACACATCTGCTACCTTGGCTATAAGGGCCTTAAACTGTCAGGTTCATATGCTCAAATATCAGCAACATGTCATGGCATTGCTTAAACAGAAAATATTATTAAACTCTGAATGTGCAGAAAACAAGGAACTGCAGGATTTATTGCATGCAGCTGAACAAGTTGGAAAGCATACTTTGCAATGTGGTTTTGATTCTTTGGAGGCCTCCTGCAGGGCCGCAGTTATGGATTCCGTAATTTGGAGGCATGCTTGGTTAAAGGAACAAAATCTGCCTGATCATGTCAAAGTTAAATTATTAGATGCACCTTTACAGCATAATACTTTGTTTGGTGTTAAGGCAGAGGAGGTGTTAAAGAAAATGGAGGACAAAGCTAAATCTATGCAAACTGTCAAAGATTTTTTTACAAGTACAGCCACCTAGGTTTAGTAGACACTGGCCTACAAAGAATTGGTCCTTTCCTGTGTCAGACAGACCTCAAAGGGGCAGATCCAGACGCCCTAGAAGCAGATCCCAGGCGCAAGGTTCCTACAGGTCAAAGCAATGGGGTGCTTCTACCTCCAAAGTTGGAGACGACAAATCACAACCATACAGGAAACAGTCCCATTGACTTCCCCCTGCCTGCACCAAGCGCTTATCTTCTGGCAGCACCCTTAGGGGAAAAATTAGCACTTTTTTCTCAAAATTGGCACATTAATAACCCAGGACAAGTGGGTTCTAAATATCGTGTCACAAGGGTACAAGTTTCATTTCCATACCCTGCCAAGGCAAATGGCTGGCCAGATCTGCCAAAACAAATCAATGGGCAGAGGCACAAAAACAAGTCTCATCCCTCATGGACATGGGGGCCATTCAACAAGTACCAGAGCAAGAATAGGGACAAGGATTTTACTCGACTGGTTTTGGTACCCAGAAAGGACAAGCCTGGAGACCAATACTGGACCTATCTATTCTGAACACATTCCTGGATATACCAAAATTTAAGATGATAACTTTGCAGCAGCTTCTGCCCATGCTGGGCAAGAACGCTTGGCTTCTGACTTTAGATCTAAAAGAGACATACCTGCATGTCCCAGTCAGACAATCATGCAGAAGATACCTCCGATTCAAGGCTGGCTCAATGCATTACCAATTCTCTGCACTGCTCTTTGGCTTATCTACTGTGCCCAGGGTCTTTACAAAGTGCCTGGCACCAGTAATTGCATTCTACAGACAGAGGAATACAAATATATCCTTACTTGGACGAGTGTCTAATTCAAGCAGGAACAAGGACATTCTTTTACAGCATCTGGCATTTGTGAAAAGACTTCTAACATGCCTAGGGTACACAGTCAACGAAAAGAAATCAAAACTAGTACCCTCTCAAGAGATAATATTCCTGGGTGCAAGCTTAAGTACAACTGCCTAGATGGCTTATCTCACGCCAGGCAAGCAAAGGCATCTAACTACCTATTTCAAAATGTTGGCAACAAAGGCCCAGTTATCTGCAAGAAAAATTCTGCAGGCTTTGGTCTTCATGGCATCCTGCATCCTACTAATTCCATATGCAAGACTGCATATGAGGAAACTTCAATGGTACCTAAAAAGTGTTTGAACTCAGCATTGCCACAGCCTGGAAACAATGATTGCTCTCATTCCCTGCCTACAACAGGAGTTTTGATGGTGGGCAAAGGCTTGTCACCAAATCAAGGGACAGCCATTCACATTACCCCCAGCCAGGCAGACACTAACAACAGATGCATCAGATTATTCCTTCCATTCAGATTATTACAACAGGAGTTTCGATGGTGGGCAAAGGCTTGTCACCAAATCAAGGGACAGCCATTCACATTACCCCCAGCCAGGCAGACACTAACAACAGATGCATCAGATTATTCCTGGGGGACCCACATGGCAGGAAGATGCATTCAGGGCACATGGTCCTCAACCCATATGCATCTACATATCAATCAAAAAGAGATGCTAGCTGCTCAGAATGCCCTGACAGCCTTCCAGGACCTACTTCATCCGAGACAACTACTGATAAAGACAGACAACACCACGGTTATGTGGTATATAAACAAGCAGGGGACACACATTCTTACCCCCTTTGCAGACTAGCCATGACTTTGTGGGACACAGCATTAACTTGCCAAGTACATCTGCAGGCACAATTCCAGCCAGGAAGGAAAAATACTCTGGCAGACAAACTAAGCAGAAACCTTATGGATCCCCACGAGTGGCAGCTGGATCCACATGTCTTCAGCATGATAACAAGGAAATGGGGATGCCTGTTCATAGATCTATTTGTCTCCCCTCACAACTACCAACTAAAAAGATTCTGCACAAGGACTTATCACAGACAAGCATGGAAAGTGGACATCCTATCATTCACCTAGAAAAACCTATCGGTATATACCTTTCCCCCACTGCCTCTCCTCCGCAAGGTCCTCCTAAAAGGTCAGACAGGAGAAGCCAAAAATGATACTGATTGCCCCAGACTGGCCCCGCCAGTACTGGTTTCCAATCCTAAAGAACTTGTCTCAATGCCCAGCTTGGACCTTACCTCAAATACCTCATCTGTCCCAGCAAAACAATCAGATCCTGCACAGCCAACTCAGGACTTTAAACCTGGCAGCATGGCAGATAATGTAGTCATACAAAACACACCTCTCAGTAAAGCTGTGATGGATGTCATTTTGGAGGCCAGAAGGCCTAGTACTGGATAATCTTATGCTGGAAAATGGAAGAGATTCTGTGCTTGGAACCAGGCACAAGGAACTGATGCAGCTGTGCCAAATATTCCTCAGATTTTGAAGTACTAAACTGAGATGCTGGACAAAGGCCTATCTTTTTCATCTATTAGAATTCATGACTCTGCCATTTCGGCTCATTACAATACAGAACCACCAATCTTTTCTCATCCCTTATTAAAACAGTACCTCAGAGGAGCCAAAAATTTAAGGCCTCCAAGGAGATCACCATTGCCTGCATGGGACCTCAACTATGTCTTGGAAAAACTCACCCTGCCTCCTTTTGAGACAGCTGTTACTGCTGATATAAAGTTTTTATCTTGGAAAACAGCCCTGCTCCTAGCAATAACTTCCGCAAGACGAGTTTCAGAGCTACAGGCACTCATGGCTGTGGAACCTTTTATCATTTTTTGTCCAGACAGGGGGTCTCTGAGGATAAACCCAACATTTATGCCTAAGGTGGTGTCCAGTGTGGCTCTTAACCAAACTATTCATCTGCCAACATTTTATCCAAATCCACAGAACAAGGGGGAGAGAATTCTGCATTCTTTGGACGTACACAGCTTAGATTCTTCTTGGACAGAACCAAACTTTTCAGAAAGACAGAGCAATTACTAGTTTCATATGCTGCAGGATCACAAGGAAATGCTATCTCAAAGCAGACTATTTCAAAGTGGATAGGCCACTGCATTTGTTTCTGCTACTTACACCATGGCAAGCCAGTGCCTAAGGACATTAGGCCACATTCAGCCAGAGCTGCAGCCACTTCAGCAGCCTTTCTCAGGAGAGTACCAACCAAGGACATTTTAGAGGCTGCTACTTGGAGTTCAGTGCACACCTTCACAAAGCACTATCATCTGCCACTCTACTCTAAATCCAGGGCAGGCTTTGCCACTGCAGTTCTGCAGGGCCTCATAGCCAGTCCTAATGCTATTTAGCTCCAGCCTCCCATCCATAACTTTGGGACTCTACCCAAATGTAATGACTACAACAGTGAAACACGAAGAACATAGTACAGTTGTGTACACTTACCATAAATGTAGATGTTCAAGTGTATTCACTGTTGCAGTCCAGGTTACCCACCCGCCATCCCCCTTTCTTCTGATGGAACCTATCTTTCCTTCTCTGATTTATACAACCTATGTGGTGTATTTGTATGTAGATGAAAGTAAAGTTTATACTGGTGCATGTATTTATTTATGTATATATATATATATATATATATATATATATATATATATATATATATAAAAATAAATTTTGGTTCCCCTTTTAGGGGGCACCTGACATCTGGGGCAAGAAAAACTAAAGAAAGTGGAGTCGGCCACATCTTTTATACCCCTGACGTCAGGGAAGGGGCGAAAGCAGCTAATGCAGGACCCAAGACTTTGGAATTCGGGCCGACTGAGGGCAACCTGCCAGCAGGATTACCCAAATATAATGACTGCAACAGTGAATACACTCAAACATCTACATTTATGGTAAGTGTACACAGCTGTACTTTCTACTTCATTTGTCTTCAACCATCCCTCCCACCTTCCCCCTGGCCTTACCATATGGACAGCGCTCATAGCTGGCATTTTGTGTGTTTAAGGTGTTTTGGATAGGGTTGTTTAGTGTAGCGTTGAGCAAACTCGATCTGAGGGTTGTAAGGTAATGATGGTGTATTATGGGTAGAGGGAGGAGCTTGGAGCTCAGAGCAGATGCTTGTGAAGTTGCTGGCTCGCATCCGTTATGGATCCGATACCCACAGGTTGAAGACAAATAAAGTAGGACTACTCAGATGGAACATTATGGTGAGTACATAACTTCTTTTTTAATAGTAACTTTTCTAAACTCGTGCACATTATCTGCATACTCTCTTGTTTTCCCTTTAACTCTTTGCAGTTGATCCTCTTTTTGTTCTCTGAGATTCCCCTTATTGTGCAATACTTTAGTGTTTGTTAACCTCCTCTAAATAATTCCTATTACTTTTCCCATATAGGTTCATAGGTAGGTACTAGGCTATCTGCCCGAAGGCATTTATAAGCCTAGCCGGAATGTGTTGGCTTTCGCTGCCCCCTTAGATTAGTTCCCTGTGCCTCTGTCTAGCAAAGCCATTGAAGTTATCCCCGGGGAAAACTTTGTTTCTCATCCACTCGTCAAGGTTTCTCTTGAAAAGTTTAGCAAGGAGCTCTGCCTAATGTAGATTGGAATCTTGTTCCAGAGCATGGGAAGTCTCTGGGACAAGAATCTATCCCCTCCAGCATGTCTTATTTATTGTTGTGGTTAAGTTTAGATCCCCAGAGGGTGTAGCTCGAGGAACTATTTTTTTTTTTTTAAGATGGAGCATGTCCCAGTTCTGGGTTGGACATGGAATTGTACGTCAGGCAGCGATCACCTTTGAGTAGGCGGTATGCAACCGAGCACAGCTGGAGTTTCTTCAGTCAAACTGCATAGGGCATCTGTTTGAGGCCAGTGATCCTCTTGGTGAGATATTTCTGTGGTCTTTCCAGCTGTTGCAGGTGTCTTGTAAGGTACATCCCAAATGGGGTGTTGTACTCTGATGTGTCTGATGAGTGATGCGTAGAGGGGCACAATGACCTCTCTTGATCTGGATGCAACCCCCTTTTGTGATTAGGTGGGCCACGTAGAAGGATTTCCTAATCATTTTGGCAATGTGATTATCAAAGGAGAGATTGCTATCTACTTGGGTCCCCAGATCCCTTATTACGTCTTCCATATTTAGGGGGCTGCAACCTATCTTTCTCTTTTATTTGTACCATGTTTTTAAATTCAGTTTTCATCTTGTTCCACTCACAGGCTATACCTTCCGAAGAAGTTAGTCTTCCCAAATCATTTCCACAACTCATTCCATAAAGTCCTGTCTCTTTAACAGATAAGTTAGAAAGTGCCACTGTCTCAGTTTTACTTCTTCATCCTACATCTTTACCATAGTAATTTATTAGTGCATGATCTGAAATAGTTATTGGATATGTGTTAAAGTTTTCAGTTAAATGCACATGCTGCTGTGAGATATTATTTGTATCCGTTCTGGCCCAGTTATTGTACCTCTGGGGATAACATGTAAATTCCAAGTCCCTTCTAATGAAGTGACATGTTCCATTCTAAACATTCTCATATATTTCTTTAGAAATATGTAATCATTTGTTATATTGTCTCTTGGGCCCCCAATACATCTTCACTATTGCAAATCTGATTATTTCTCCCAAAATTGTGTTAAGCGCCATAATAGTAGTTTTAGGTGGAATGTAAGTACATGCCATTGTAATACTTCTCCCTTGCCGGTAACCCTTTACTACTACAAATCTACTAATATTTCCCCTCTACTCTAACCATCTGTATTATTACTCCACTTTTCCTTTGCCCCTGACATTCTGCTAGATGTCCACACTGAAATCCTTTTTGTGAGGTTCACCTGCTCATTTCCATCCAAATGAGTCTGCTACAGCATTGCACCCTGCATCGCTCTTTTTTTTTTTTTTTTTGTGGGGGGGGGGGGTGGATGCTTTGCTTCCCTGCTTCACGCTGACAGTCGCCCCAATGCCCCATGTCCGTCATTGGTGTACTGTTCCCTCCAACTCACCCCAGACTCCAAATCATAATTTTTGACTGGGGCTCACACAAAACTAAGGAAGTCAGTCCCCTGAGCTGCTAATCGATCTCTGCTTGGCTGGGTTGTAGTCAGTGTTAGCCCTCTATGCTATCAGAACTTCTGCACCCCACACTTTTTAATACTCTGCATTCTTATATACCTGTAAAGATATTTACATTCTATGATAACATAGACAAGAGTAACCATTCTGATAAAGCTATTTACGCCCACCTGTTATACATGATATTGCTTTTGAATGTATATTTCCAACCTTTAGCTAGTATGCATACATTATTGTTTAGCAGGCTGATTTCTTATGTGGCTGCTGCTTCTAATCTCCATTTGAATCTTTCACATTGTCTTGACTTTTTTCTTTAATGAAAACACACACAAAAAAAAAGATTTTCAAAACCCTCATACACTTTTAACTTAGAATAAACACAAAACTGTATGTTTTCAAAAAATCTAAATTCCAACATGACAAACCAAGAAACAAAACAACGGTGTGGAAAGACTTCAGAGCTGTATGCTGCTCAAGAATAACTTTTATTAATGTAAAATCAGTTAAGTACTTTCACCCTTTGGTTAACAGGACTTCCTCAGAACAAACCACAGGGATTTTATAACCCAAGGCAAATCCTCAATCAAAAATTAAACAATTATCCAATTAATTAAATCAAGTAAACGAACCAAAGGCATTTACCCCAGAAGCTAAACATAAAAGAATGTATAAATCATATAAAAACTAAAGCCAGCATTTAAAAAGCACTAATTAAAAGACAATGCCATCAAGTTGTTCACACACCCAAAACTGGATGTATATTACTTTATCGAACTTTTAAAAGTTCGAACATCATATGGTCGAAGCCATATGATTGAACTTTTAAAAGTTCGAACGTCATATGGTCGAAGCCATATGATCGAACTTTTAAAAGTTCGAAAGGCTTAAAAACAAAAATAAACAGAAAAAAAACTACCTGTTTTAAGCAGGGGGCAAGCCCCCTCTGCACCCCCACACCCCCGGTCTTTAAATATGCCAACTCCAAGATCGCAGTACAGTGCAGGAAAGGGAAGTCTTCCCATTCCGCACTGTATGGTGATCTCCGTTGAAACGTCCAAAGTTTTAAAAGTTCGATCATATGGTGTCGACCATATGACGTTCAAACTTTTAAAAGTTTAATAACGTAATATACACCCCCTAAAACTACATGAACATCAAATTATAAAATACACATGTAAAAAACCCTCTCTATTCATACATCATTAATATCCGTACCTGAACATGTGTAAAATACTCCAAATCAACTAGTAAAAATTTTCAATATAAGAATCGCATAAAAATAAGCTTTTAATTCAAAAATGCTACTTACTGACACATTCTCATTGAGGCCAGAGGCTTGAGTAGCATTGGTCTTTAATTGCCATTTTAATTCCAAAAACTCTAAATAATCCTCACTGGGACCACCCTGTTTGCCCAAGCTAACTTGATCAGTAACAAAAAACTTAAATCAATGTGTGGGGTTCCCCTTAAGGTGTCTAAGCAAAGCATTCCTATCATCCCTTTTTTTGATATCATAATTGTGCTGATGCATTTTTTTCCTAATACTCAATTTGGTTTTCCTAATGGAAAATGCTGAACACAGACCACATAGGGCCAAATCAACTACCCCCTTGCTATTGCAGCAAAGTTTCTGCTGTAGGAAGGCATTCCCATACCCATTCACGTAGCATGAGGCCCCTTCCAACACACACTGAGATTAACTGCAATTCCCACACTTCGACATCCTTCTATTTTGCCCACTTAACCCCCCCCCCTGTCCTTTCCAAAATCATCTTAAAGCTTCTTGATCTGATGATGTTAATCTTCATTCATTCCTTACTGATGGGTTATCGGTTCCATCCTCGGAACTGAGCCGGCCTCATATCAAGCTCGCGTCAGCCAAAAACTCTCGAGCCAAGATCCTACCTGGAATGCTTTGCTTCCTGTTATCTCAGATCGAGTTTGCCGCGTTGCTTTACAGCCGTGTCAAGCCACTCTTTCTCGGCTAAGTGACAATTTTTTGAAATTACTATATTGTTAGTGTTCAAAAAGTTTTCAGTCACTTACTATCTCTATACTCTTACCCTATCGTAATTTTAAGACTCTCTCCCTATAGTTTTTCTTTCCTTTTTATTACCTTTTTTCTTACCTTTGAGGTAATTCATGGTATTGTAGTTCTCCATATTATGTTGAACAAGAAAAGTAGTGTTGGTTTCAAACAATGTACAGAATGCGGTCGTAAGTTACCACTTTCTGATGGCCATGATTTATGTGTCTGTTGCTTGAATGTCTCACACCTTTCAGTGGATCCCCCATGTGGGATTTGTAGCAATTTTTCGATCAGGACTCTCAGTGAAAGGAAGAACAAGTTAATCCTGAAAAGTCTCCTTAAAACTCCTTTCTGTGAGGCTATCTCTGGGTCAGAGGGCTCACTCCCTCCTGCTAAACCCCATAAGAGGCGTTCTTCCTCAGAGTTGCTCACTTCATCTCCCTCTGGAGATCGCAAGGAGTCGACTCACAAAAAGGTGAAGGTTTTGAGTTCGGCACTGCCATCTGTGGCCCTTTCAGCCCCAGCCTCGGCACCTCCCAAGTTGATTCTTGGTCCAGCTATGTCCTCCTTTTCGCCACTGGCACTGGAGTTCTTGGCTCAGACATGGCTCCGATAGTTTCGTCCCAGCCTTTATTGGCACCGTCTCTGCAGGTACAGTCTCCTTCGGCACCGCTGGTGCAAACTCCTTCGGCCCCTAGTGTGACGAAACTGTCCTCTATGGTGCAAACACCTTCGGCACCGATATGCTCTTTGGTGCATTCTTTTTCGGCACCGTCATTACTGGTGCAGACACCTTCCTCGATGACACCGTACCCATCGGTGCAGACATTTGCCACACCTTTTACGGTGCAGACACCTTCGACTTCTCTGGCGCTGCCTTCGTCGGCGCAGATTACTTCGTCACCATTATCCTCAGGGCAGACGGCCTCGGTTCCGGGCTCTGCATTTCACAAACTAGCAAGGACTAAGTATTCTCCTTCCTTGGATCTGTTTGTTGGAAGCCAATATAGTGCTTTTCTAGAAAGGCCAGAATCACCTTCAGGTTTCTCTATGAGGTCGATCAGGACCCCCTCAGAACAAGATGTGGTGCGTGCAGCTTGTTGACCAGTTGTTTGTGGTCAGGGGTCTCTCAACTGTCTAAAACTACGTTTCCTCTTCCAGGTGACCGTATTTCTCCACAAACTCCAATGTACACTCCTCCTTTGACTTCCACGGAAGCATCGAAGCCCCTTCCTCCAACAGCAGCTCCCCTTCCTCCCACCCAAATAGTGGGCCTCACTTTGGAGCCGGAGTAGTCCTTGTGGCCCTCGATGCACTGAGCATTGTGCTCTTCTCAGGTTAGTCGCTGTGTCGTGGGGGGGGGCATTCTTGGTTCCACATAAATTTTTTCTACAGCACCTTTCTGGAATCCTCCTTCCCTTCACACTCCACAGCCCTCTTGAGACTCCTGGTCTGGGGGTCGACTTGTTGGAGCAGGCTGTGACCACGGTTCCGGGCTCCCATTCCTCTTCGGGCGGTCCAGCCTTCCAGGCCATGGAGAGGGTCCTTGCCTCCCCTGGCGAACCCTCCATGTCGGAGTCCTACCCCCCTCTCTGTGCCGCAGCTGTCACAAGCCACAACCAATGGACACCGGGCACAAGGGCCACAGATTTCTCCCCCTCAGGAGACCCCCCCCCTCTTTGCAATCTTCCCCAGAGCTCCCCACTGAGGAAGTCCATCGCAAGGTTTTGTGCAAGAGGAACCTTTTGACCAAAGATACGGACTTTGATGACAGGGAAGGGTACCCATGGTCACCCTCTGATGAGGTGTCCTTTGGTGACATCCTTGAGATCCTAAGATGGAGGGGTGACTGGAAGTCCTCCAACCCTTCCTCAGAGGAATCCGTATTTTTGCAGGCCTTTCTTGTTTGGCCCCCTACCTCCTGGGTTACCCTGCCAGCCGATGAGTTTGTCCAGCTCATCATCCAGCGTGCATGGAATGCCCCTGACACCCTGGAAGCTATACCGTGGAGGCCTGCCAAGCTCTTATCTCCCCCAGCTGAGCATCTCCACTGGTCAAAAGGTCTTCCAGTCGATGCTATGGTGGCAGCAGCAGCAACCAAGAAAGACTTGGCAGAAGAGAAGCCAGTCTGTCCATCTGCCCATCAAGGAGTCCTGGATGATAGACTCGGGAAGCATGTGTTTGCATCGTCGACCTTCACCGTAAGGTCCTTGAACTACTTGGCACACCTACTTGGCACACTTTATAAGGCTCCAGAGGGATCTTATCAACCAACTCTCTGAAACCTTGCTAGGAGCTGTTTCTGAAGAGATCCAAGACAATGTAGCTTCTCAGACAGTGACCCTAGAATCCATATCCATTGCTTCCATGCGCCTTATTTGACACGCAATGGAAGGAGCAGGTAGAGCTGCAGGCGCATGTATAGTCACAAGATGACTTGCCTGGATGCACCTTTGAGACTTTGCAGACTCCTTTAAGGCTTCCTTTATGAACGCCTCCATCGAGGCTGTTTCATTGTTTGGCCTTAAATTTAAAAGGTATGCTGGCAAGGTGCAAACAAGATGGCAAGACCATGTCTGCCATTGGTGTCCGACACTCCACTCCTCAATGATTCTACTCCAGAAATCAGAGGAGCGGGAAGATGTAGCACAGAAAATCGCAGGGCTCTTTCCGTGACGCACGTGCCATGTTATCCCCTTGAGGTAAAGGGGGAAACTCCAATGGAAGATGCCCCTTTCGGGGCAGGGGAGGTCCGCGAAACCGGGGTTCTCGAGATTATTTCTCTGGACAACCCTACCAGCGCTCCTGAAGCATTGCCTGACTGCTCACCTCTGGAAGCGGTCGGGGGTCATTTTTCCTTGTACCCCGCTGCCTGGTGAATCATAACCACCAATTCTTGGGTACAACAGATAATATCCAGAGGCTATCGCATCCCCTTCCATCTCTGCCCCACCTCATCCAGAGACGTACCCGACGTCCCACCCAGTCAAAGGGAAGTAGCAGCACACGTAATCTGAAAGCTGCTACAAAAAAAGAGTCATCCAAATGGTCCCCCCAGACCAGATAGGATACTCAAGGTTCTTTTTAGTGCCAAAAAATACAGGGGACTGGAGACCGATTCTGGATCTCAGCACACTGAACAAATTTGTAAAAACAGAAAAATTCTGGATGGTCATGGTTCAGTCCAGCTTTCCTCTTCTAAAATGGACAAGCACTCAAGAAGATAACCTCCGCTTCTGCATAGGAACCAGTCACTACTAATTTAGAGCACTGCCCTTCGGTCTATCTACAGCCCCCAGAATGTTCACCAAATGCATGGCAGTGGTCATCACTCACCTGCGACTTAAAGGATTCCAGGCATTTCCATACCTAAACGATGGGCTCCTCAAAGCCTCCACCAAGCGTCTACTGGAAGAAACCCTGGCCTACACTCTTCTCACAGCACAATGCCTGGGAATCACTATAAACTGAGAGAAGTCCAACATGACCCCAACACAATCCTTAGAATTCATCAGCGTTCTGTTGGACACAGGGAATTGTACAACATCTCTCCCGGGTCACAGACTTCTAAGAATAAGCAACAGGTTCAGCCACTACTCTGTCACCACAAATCATCTGCTCGATCCATACTCCAACTCTTGGGGTCAATGGCAACCTCGATCACCATTGTTCCTCTGGCCATATTCCACATGAGACTTCTCCAGTGGTTACTTCTTGCTCAGTGGTACCCTCTTCAACATCCTTTGTCTTTTCAGATAAGTGTAACTCAGAGATGCAAGCAAGATTTGCTCTGGTGGACATCTTGAAATCCCCAACTATGGTCTCCCCCTTCAGCCCCCATCAGCTGAAAGCCATGGTGACCATGGGGTGGGGGGGGCTATGTCAGGGAAACTTTGGTCCAAGGCACATAGTTGGCAATAGAGGCCCATTTGCATGTCAGTGTCCTGGAACTGAGGGTGGTTCTATTAGTGTTGCAAGCATTCCAATCCATCCTTCTGTCAGGGACTATTGCGATCCAATTAGACAATATGTCAGTGGTCTGGTACATCAGCAAGCAAGGGGGCACCAGATCTTACCCGTTATGCCGAAAGGCCTTGAGAATATGGCAATGGGTGAAAGCTTCCAACTGCCTTCTAATTGCAACGCACATTCTTGGGAGCTCAAACATGATTGCAGACAAATTGAGCAGGTGCATTCTATAACCTCATGAGTGGTCCCTCAACCCTGTGATAGTGGCAAAAATGTTCAGCTGCTGGGGCCAGCCTTGCTGCAACCTATTTGCCTCCCCAACCAACTGCAAGCACAGCAACTACTTTGCCCTGATCCCTCCTCTGGGACAGTCACAGAGAGACGCTCTAGTCCACGCTTGGCCCTCTGCTCTTCTTTATGCTTATCCTCCTCTTCCCCTCATCTCTCAATTTCTGAAGAAAGCACAGAAGTTGAAGAGCAAAGTGATCCTTATTGCTCCATATTGGCCTTGACAAGTTTGGTTCCCCTTCCTCTAGCCTCACCTGCTAGCTCAACCATGAATTCTAAATCCATCCCCAACATTGATCTCCCATCTGCAGGGTCTGACTCACCCCAATCTAACAAGCCTGAAGCTGACAGCTTGGTTTCTCCACTTCCTGTGATTGCCAGGCAGGATAACATCTCTTCCCCGGTGCACGATATTCTTATCGGATCTCATAAATCGTCCACCAGGCTAATCTATCTCAGCAAATGGAAAATGTTTTCATTATGGGCAATGAATAAACAACTGGACCCCTTGTCAGCCCCAGTTTTGGTCATTTTAGATTACTTATCACACCATTTTCAGTTTGGGGTGTCAGCCTCTGCTATTCGTGTTCATTTAGCTGCCATTTCTAATCTCCATATTAGTTTTCAAGATTCTTCACTCATGTCACACAGACTCTGTAAGACATTCTTGAAGGGTGTTTTTCACCTGAAACCTCCCTTTAGAGAAACCAGTACAGCCTTTGGATTTGGCCTTGGTTCTACAAGCCCTAACAAGCTCCCCCCTTTGAACCTGCATCTTCATGTGATTTAAAGTACCTGTCTTGGAAAACTTTGTTTCTGGTTGTAATCACGTCAGCAAGACGTTTGTCAGAACTTCAAGCCTTGTACATCAAACGTCCCTACCTTATTTTCCATAAGGATAGTCTCACTGAGAACTAATTCTTCCTTTTTACCAAAAGTGATGTTCGAGCGGTCTCTCAACCAGTTTATTGACCTCCCATTATTTTTTCCTAATCATTCTAACAAGGGAGGGTATTACCTGCATTCCCTGAATGTTCACAGGCAAATACGATTTTATCTGGACAGAACAAAATCTACCCGTAAATTAGACCAACTATTTCTGACCTTTTCTGGACGAAGGTTAGGTCATCCAGTCTCAAAAGTTACATTGGCGTCATGGTTGAGAAAATGCCATTACCTTTGTCTACAACAAGAACAATATCACATTCCCTCACAGAGTGAAAGCCAATTTTACAAGGTGTATGGCAACTTCAGCAGTTTTCCATGCTAGGGCTTCCCTCAATGATATTTGTTCAGCTGCAACGTGGGCCAAACCCCATACTTTTATCCTTCATTACAAATTGGATTTGTTGGTTCCATGGTGCTCAGGAATGTACTTCCATGAGGACCACCCAAGGATACAAGTAGCTGGGGACTCTGTCCCATCAGTAAGGAATAAACAAAGATTAACATCAAATAAAGAAGTTATGTTTTACCATAATGTTCCGTCTGTGTTGTTGATCTTCATTCATTTATTACTCCCCACCCTCTGTCCCCCTCAGGAGGTTCCTGGTTGATCTCATGTACTCCTCTTGTTGTGTAGGTCTGTTATGAAGGTCTGTTATGATCAGAGGTAGCCCCTACTTTTATCATCTTAAAACTTCTTGCTTTGGAATGCTTTGTTTAGACACCTTTAAGGGGGAACCCACGCATCGATTTAAGTTTTTTGTTATTAATCAAGTTAACTTGTGTGAATGGGGTGGTGAGGATTGTTTAGAGTTTTTGAAATTAAAATGGCAATTAAAGACCAATGCTACTCAATCCCATGGTCTTAATGAGAATATGTCAATAAGTAGCATTTTTAAATTAAAAGCGTGTTATTTTTTATGTGATTCTTGTATTGATTTTTTTTTTACTTGATTTGGAGTAATTTACACACACGTTCATTTTAGGGGTATGATTGATGTATGAATAGGGAGGGTTTTTTTACATGTGTATTTTATAATTTCATGTTCATGTAGTTTTAGGTGTGTGAACAACTTGATTGCATTGTCTTTTAATCTGTGATTTTTAAATGCTGGCTTTACTTTTTATATGATTTATACATTCTTATGTTTAGATTCTGGGGAGATCTGCCTTTGGATCATGTACTTGATGTAATTAATTGGATAATTGTATAATTATTGGTTGAGGATTTGCCTTGGGTTATAAAAACCCTGTGGTTTTAATGTGGTTTGTTTTGAGAAAATCTTGTTAACCAAAAGGACAAAAGCGCTTAACTGATTTTACATTAATAAAAGTTATTCCTGAGCTGCACTCCGCTCTGAAGTCTTTCCGCTCTGCTGTTACATTCTCAAAAAATGTTTACCCTTCCAGATAGGAGCAGTTGTCTCAAATCAACTTCTGTATCCATATGCATTATCTAATATAAAATTAAGGTTACCCATGCCAAAGTGCATGTTAGAGCCTGTGATGTTCATTATTAGATCACTGTTGTAGTAGCCTAAGCTATACAGGATCTGTCCTGCCAAGGATCGGACATCTGACCAGCTTACAAAGCTTTAGGGGCACCTTCCATGTGCCTCTTTGACCATTGGAGCTCAAGGACAAGCTGGTATAAAAACAAATGTACAGACACCAAAACTAAGAACTTCCTTGCCATCAAAGCATCCAGTAAATCTTGCTTATAGCTGCAATTTTGTAGGTTTGGAGGAATGTTAATTTTTGCAAAACGAGCAGATAAGTACTTCATTGGGGGAAGACGACCTTATGTTTTTGTGAGAAATGTGCATCTGTTTATTTAGAATTTGTGTCTAGGAGATAGAGCAAGTGCTTGTGTGGAAGTTGAATACTATACAAAAGATCACTACACATCTTGACTTTTCTGTGTAGGGGGAAACCCAATATTTTTGCTTAATTTGTTCCTCCTTTATCCCTAAGACTTTAAGCAGCACACAGTGCCCTGTTTCTTCATCTGAGTGCTCATTTTCGATAGAAACTCCCAGGAAGAGGAAACACAAACTCAGATCCACCACAGTGTCTCCTTCAGCTAAGGGATCAAAGATGATTGGTTAGTATTTACCAACGGCTTATTCAAAGCCTTTCATTTATTACATTCTTCACCTGTTTCTAAAAGAAGAAAGTTTCCCTCTCCATCGGTATCTGAATCAGAATCTGATATACAGGAAATGGGATAAGATTACAACTCTTAAATTTGCATTCCAGAGAACTAGGGCTCTGAGTCAGAAGAAAACATTTTTGTCAAGCTCCCCTGCTTAGTAGTTGTCTTTTTTCTGATACCAATAGCAGGATAAAGGATTTATTTTACTTGGTGTAGAAACAATTGTCATAATACTAGCGGATATATGATTTGCTACAAGTAGCTACTCCTCAGCCTGCATCTGTTTTCTCCTGTATTAGCTTTAGAAAATGGCTGCTTTGCAGCCAAGTAATTGCCTGATAGCCACAAACTCCTACAAAATTAGACAAACTGTAGAAAGTTCCACAAACATATTTTATGAACTTCAGGGCAGATCTTGCAGTAGTTTCTCTGTTAAAACCTTCTTCCAAACATTTCATGGCAGCTAATCCTATTCTGACAAGGACAACAGAGCTTTAGAATATGTTTTGGAATAAGGTGTATAGCTTATCCCACCCTAGGATTTAGAACAATGAATTGTCAAGCTCACATGTCTAAAATTTTGTTGGCTTCATTTGTCAATATGAGAGGGTTAATGGCTGATCTTCCTTGGCCTTGGCACTAAGATGTCTTTGAAATCCCTACTTTTGTAAGTATCTCAAGTAACTAAGAATTCACTCATTTTTTCCCTGTTGCTTTTCCCCCTACTCTTCCTACATTACTAGCCTGGTCCATGTGCCCCATCTGTGTCACGTCTTCCATCTCCTCCATGCCCCCCAGACTAATTCCGGTAATGTGCTGGAGCCAATCACAGATCGCAGGCTGTTGGCACATCTGAGCTTCTATCTGGGGGAGGACTTGCTGCCTTATCCTTATTTCCCTGTTTGCCCTGATGACAATGTGGTATGGGCCTTTAAGGGCATGCAGTGTGAGGATCCACAGAGTATCACCCCCACCTCTGCAGCCAAGCCCTACTGTCCCTGATGATAACGCAACTTCTGGTAGTGTCCCTGGCCTTGACCAGGGTCATCATCTAGCTATGTTTACGCACCACTCTGCTCAGGATGGGCATGCCCATCTCTCCTTGCCATTCAAGTCAATCACCCGAGATGCTAATTGAACCCAGATCTCCTGAGTTGTAGCCACTCAGATGTTATGATGATGCTGATGGCAGTGCCTAGGGCAGCTGCCACTGGCTGAGTATTGAAAAGATTTGCTTGGCTATATTCTCAGAATTTTTCAGATGCGAAAGCTTAGCTGCTGAAAGTCCCATGGATACGGGAGTATTATAGATCTTTCCTTTTCTGAGGTACTGAAAAGATCTGATGAAAGGGGAAAGCTGTTTTAAGGAGATCTCTCAGGTTATTCACTTCTCGTTTGCTAAATACAATAGAAAATCCTGTTAGGGGTCTTTTTATAGGAAACTGTGCAAACAATCCCAACAAAACACAAGCAAACAGACATTTAAAATACATGGCAGGGAGGTTCAAAAAGAAAGGAAGACCCTCCCAAGACCAAGGATAATCTGAAAATGCAGATTGACTGTTTCATCCTTCTCTGTTTTTTTTTCTCACTACTTGTTCAACACAGTAAAACTTTCCCAAAGTCTAGGCCTTCACTTTCTTCTATGGCACCACTTTATTTCCAACCTGGGTTCTCTGATTCACTCAAAAATGGTACAACTTGCACTGGGTCTTCCTTCCTCCTTTTCAATGAGTTCTGCTACATCCACCAATCCAATCTCATTTATCCTATTGTGGATCATATGGTGTCCCAGGGAGTCCTAGAGCCTGCACCTTCTGATGCGACAGAAAAAAGATTTTACTCCAGAATATTTCTGGTGCCAAACAAAGAGGGAACCTAGAGATCTGTTTTAGACCATTCCATTTTAACCTTCACATTAAGATTCAAAATTCATGATGCTCTCTCTGCAATCTATTATCTCTCATATCTCTTCACAGTTTCTTAGTAATTCAGGATGGAAAAGGCTACCCATCATCATTTCTTAATCGCTTTACATTTCACTTTTCTGTTTTACCCTTTCTGCCCTTAGACACACAGTGTATAGTATTTGTAAGAGCCCACTGCAGGCTACAGGGTGCACACGTTTCCATATTTAGGTTATCGTATTTATGCAGACTGTTTCTTTATGTTGTAAAGAATCTTCTTTTTTGTCCCAACATATTTTTGCGATGTAGGATTTGAAGTGAATTTAGAAAAATCTTTTCTCATTCCATCCAACAAGGTAGTGTTTCCAGGGTGTCTCCTGGATACATCCACTGTGATGACATTTCTTTCTCAGCAAAAAGTGCAATTCTGCATGTATAAGTTATTGGTATTTTCTAGTCCCTTTCAACAGCTAGGGACTATTTCAAGATTCTAGGTTTCATGGCCTCTATTATTCTCACGATTCCTCTAGACAAATTCTCTAGATAATACAAATTCAGTGGTTCCTTAAATGTTTGTGGACTTGGCACCAACACCCTATATCCTTCTGGATTCCTGTTCATCTGAGTGGTTGAATTAGTTGCCCCTCTACCCATATCTTCTTTTGGTATCTCCAGCCCCTGCTCAGTCTGTGAGCACAGTTGCATCAGACTTTGTGTGAGGAGCTGTATCCAAAAGAGTACAGGTCAGGGGTCTGTGGAATTAGCAAGATAAACTGAAGCACATAAATGTAAAATAGATGATGGCATAGATAAATTCACTTGCATCTTTAAACAACCTGTGAATTCCTGGCTGTCTACTAGTAATCAGCCAACAGGTAAGTGATAGAAAAGCAAGTGGAACCCATATCCTACCTCCATTGCGGACTTGCAGTGATAGCTTGGGAACTAGAAAATCAGCTAACTCTATCCCTACTATTTACATTCCATCAGAGAAGAATGTTGAGTAGAACCAAGACCGCTTTAACCTCCCCTCACAAATGGAAGCTGTACCCTGGTATCTTCCAGTAATTGATCCATCTGCTAAAGATGTTATGCTGCAGGACTCCTTGAACAAAAGCCTGGAAGATAGATGTCTTTTCATTCTCTTGGATGGGAATATGCCTTTCCACCCATTCCTGTATTAACCAGAATCATTCTAAAGATTAAAAGGGACTCTTCAAGGATTATTCTGCTAGCTTCCTTTGAGCCCAGCTAACAGTAGGTTCTCCCTTCTGTTAAAAATAGCCTGGGGCAGTTATCACAAACTTCCTCACAGGTTGAACTTACGCAAGACAGGGCTTCTTTTATCCTCCCCTTCAAATATTTCAATTGACAGCCTGGATGATGCAATTTTGATACCTCTTAGGCACATTGCTTCTGAAGACATGCAGTTGTTTTAAAGGAAGCTAAAAAACTGTTACTTGAAAATCATATGTGACTAAGTGGAAAAATGTTTTTATTTGGTACCAAACCAAGAACAAGTATCTTTTAGGGTCATTACTTTGGCTATGCAATATTTGTATGAATTGTTATTCTCTGGCCTTTCATATGCTTCCATTAAGATTCACCTCTCAGCTATCTCTTGCTTGTTACCAGTGGATCACTTTATCTCAAGTGAAAGAATTCCTGAAATGGGTATTGCATATTCTCCCACCTTGGAACAAGTGCATTTGCATGAGATCTTAGCTGTGCTCTTGAGAAACATAACCTTTTGAACCAGCTGATGTGGCTTGATTTAAAGTTCTGTCATTGGAAAGCAGTGTTGTTCAGTGCTCTGGTTTATGCTTGAAGAGTAACTAAATTAAAAGCACTTATGGTACCCGGCCCTATCTCATCTTTCACAAAGATGGTGTCACTTTGAGAACTATTTCTTCATTTATACCAAATTGCTTTCAGAGCTTACGTCGAGCCAGGCAATCCATCTTTCTATCTTCTTCCCAGAACTAAAAAATAAAGGAGAAAGGATTATGCATATTCTGGCCGTCCACAAACATCTTAGGTTCTACACTGATAGAACAAAAAGCTTCAAGAATTCCAATCAGTTATTTCCTCTTAATTCAAGGAAACGAGAAATCTGTACCAAAGCAGACAGTTTGTAAGCTATTGTCATGTTCAATTCAGTTTTGTTACTCTTCCCATAAGTAGACATTTCCAGGTAGGGCCAGAGCCCATTCTGTCAGGACTATGACTATATCTATGGCTATGGAAAGGAACAGATTTTAGAAATATTCTCAGCAACTTGGTCTTCTCTTCACACAGTTACCAAACACTAACAAAATTCCATTTTTTTCTAGAGCCAAAAGAGGGTTTTCTGGAACCATTCTCCAAGGACTCCTAGACTCTGATCTTTCTTCCACCTCCCTTTATTCCTAACTTTGGTCTTTGTTCCATATAATTGAGGCTACTTTGACATTGATCTAATGTTGAATATATGCAGTTGTGTAAGTAAACTTGCCACAATAGTAGCTGTTTTCAGTAGAGCGCCATTGCAGTGCAAACACCCTTCCCTTTGTTTATTTTTTTATATATAGTATAGTGGGGGTCCCTATCTTTTCCTATTCTTCTAGTGTATTTTTTTCCTGGCAGGTCTGTAGCCTCCCTTTTTCTGAGGTAAGAAAGCTCTGAGTTTTGGCACCTATACATTGTTTTTATACCGGCCCACCATTGTTCTCCAGTACATACAGGCATGGGGAAGGTACTATAAAGTTTTAGAAACTGATCTGATGTCCGATCATCTGCAGGATACATCATGTATGTCTTAGGCTACCGCAACAATGATATATCTGAACATCTAATTTTATGTTTGGTTACACAGCTCTACTTTCTCACTTACACTAACTGCTATCTCTTCTTTTTTTAATTCTGTCCCCTTCCCTGTGTGAAAAACAACTTGCATGCTGTCAGTAAGCATTGGCTACTTTTAAATAAATAAGTTGTGCACTGTTATAGTAAATTCATTCAAGGCTGCTGTGGAAGCAGCTGCTTTTTATCTTATTTACATTTCACAGTTTAAAACTTCATTTATTTTTCATCGAACTGCTTTCCAGTGTACCTTTAAATGTAATTTCGCTACACATTCTACACTTCACTCAGCAGACAATGTTCAGACCTCTCACGATTATTGCTTACACCTGCAAATGCACCGGTAGCGTTGTTGCCTCACAGTAAGAGGTTCTCCCGTTCGATTCTCGGCTGGAGTGCCTTCTGTGTGGAGTCTGCATGTCCTCCCCGCGGTTGGGTGGGCGTTCGAAAGACCTGCGTAAATGGGCGTGCCTTCGTTGAAGGTTGAACGTCGAGCTGGCACTTAGGCATTCGTAAAATCTACTGCCAATCATTAGCGGACCAGAGTTCCGGTGTGGCGACCCCTAACCGGGAAAAGCCGAAAGACAACAGCAGCTTTGCAGATGCACAAAATAATCTTTGTAGATTTCACTCAGAACACACTACTGAGCACTTTCATGATTTAACTGCCTGCACCTGTAGACTACTTGTCTTTTGATCTGTTTGCAGCTGTATTGGGAAGTACTTTTGCACTTGATTTTGAAGATGGTTCTAGTTCCTCCAGAATCTAGCAGTGGATGTCCACAAACTGCATAGAGCTTAGTTATGAAAAGCAGTAGATTGCTGGGCTTTTGATATGGCTGCACATCAGTGTGAAAACAGAGACAATGGAAGACGGACATTTACTTAGGAAAATTTAGTTACTGCTTAGTTACTAGTCTCCCTAGGTGTCAGCAAATAAGAAATGTGGAGAAAGTAGGAGAAAACCAACTAAGAAAGAATTAAAGAACTCTGATGGGTAAGAGCCTTGCAGCTGTTCAGAAAAAAAGACATTTTCAGTATCAGTACAGGTGATTGCTTTGAGTAATTTAAATTGGATGGATTCTGAGGTGCTTAAAATAGATGAGAAACTGGAGAAATGCATCTAGTCAAATGACAAAAAGCTGGAAAGAATAGAAAAAGCTTTAAGTAGCTATTCAGATGAGCTGAGAAAACTGCAGAAATTTGAGGTTGAAATGAAGACCGTTTCAAAATAGTGGAACTAGAAGACAGAACATGGAGAGAAACTGGAAGGAACAGATTGCATTACTCTTATGAAAATGCAGGTAAGCCAATAGAGTGGTATTCCACAGGAAGGTTTGTTAATTGAAAGACTATACTGCGTGTATGCTCCAAATTTGATACTGAGAAAGAAGCAAAGACCTATAGTGTTAAAGATGCAGTCATATCATCAGAAGGACCTGATTTTGACAAAATTATGTCAGGAGGTTAAAGAATTATCAGTTGGAAACACTATAGAGTGTTTCTGGAAAATGATTATTCACTGTACACCAGCCAAAAGAGATGCAAGTTTGTCCATGCAGTCAGAGGCTTGTTGGGAGGCAGGTGTGAGTTTCATGTTATGTCCAGCTGTCTTCATATGTGTCCATCATTCTCACTGCCTTAGTGACATTTTTGGGTAATCTGCCAAGGTAACCCCGTATTGGCTAACTGTCAAAAACTCATTTCACTCCCTCTCTCTTCCTGTGACAGTTGATTGGCTGTGTATATCCTTAGAGGGAAACGTACATCCATGACAGGAAGTGAATGTTCTCTGTTTTTCTATCTTCAAAAGAAGAAAGTCCTCTGATTCTTTGAAGGACGTTTCCAGTTTACTGTTCAGATAAGCCCCATTTGGAGACCCACATTTCTCATTTTATTATTAGATTTATTATTCCCTTTCCATTTTTGTTTAAAAATATTTATATTAATCTTTCATTTCTGTCTGTGTTTACAGTAATTCCTGTGAAAAATTCCATTTGTAGCAGTGTTTTTTTGTTCATTTTTGACAAATGCTTGTTTTCACTATTTCTGAGGAAACTTTCAGTATTTCTTTTGAAGTGCAGTGTGTGTGTGTGTGTGTGTGTGTGTGTGTGTGTGTGTGTGTGTGTGTGTGTGTGTGTGTGTGTGTGTGTGCTGTTAAACACTAGAGGTTTGCTTTTACTGTTACTCTACTGTATTTTCATCTTTTGACAGAAAAGTATTGCAGAACTTGGATGTTTCAGCATTTATACATTTACTTACATGTGTGACTCTGATCTGTATGTTTTTAACAAAGATAATACTCTGTTTCCTTATATTTTGTCTTTTAGTAAAGTTCACAATAAAAAAGAAACAGCTTCATTATACAATTCATAATCAGATTATAGCTGTTTATAAGGTTGATGTGGTTTTCTTGACTAAAAGTGTTCTGCAGACAGCTAATTTTGGTGGTGGCTCTAGTGCTAGTTTGGCTATAGACATTTCTGTTTCAGAAAGCTATTAAGAATCTAATGAGAAAATGGTGATTTCCTAGTTGGCAGTCTCCATTCACTCTGGTTGTTTGGAAGGTGAACCTTAGGTTGAGTCTAGTCACACTCTGATTTTTTAGAAAGTGAACCTGAGCTCGAGTCCAGTCATTCTGATTCTTCAGAAGGTGAACACGAGTTTGAGTCCAAACAAGTGTTCACTTTTCCTCAGTTGGTTGCTAGATTCAGTGATGTTTTTGCTTATAGCAGTCTGGAATAACCCTTGAGCTAGGCAGAGTTTTAAGACCTTTTAGAGGACAAGTTGCCCAATTCTGTGGCTATTCCCCCTCTCTTACTGGCCTTGGAAAATGTTTCTAAGTCTTGACTGCAGGACATCAGCATCTATTCTAGCAATCCCTAAAAAGGCTTAGAAAAAATATGGGGTTTCCTTGGAAATGACATCTTTTTTCACTTTACTGCTGACCTGGCAGCCTGCTCAGATAAAACAAGTCATTGGTTTATCTAATCTAAAGGCCCATGATAAAGAGGTAAAATGGTTAGATCTTCAGGGCAAAAATATGTCTCTCTCTGATAATTTAGTTTTTAGAATGTTAAGTCAAGGCTGTATGTGGAAACTTATTTTACATGGTGCATACAGTTTGGATGATTTCATTGCATCTTTACCTGCCAAGCAAAGGTTTTGTATGAATGAAATTTTGTAATTTGACTCAGGTTTGGAAACCTGCTTTGAGAGTTCTGCTTGAATGTGCAGGTACAGTCTCAAGAAATGCTGCTGCTTCTGTTGTATTAAGACTATATGCTTGACTGCATAATCAGAACTTCTCTGATGATTTAAAAGCCAAAATTTTAAATGCACCTTTAACTTCTGAATTGGTGTTTGGGACCTCTGCTATTCAGATTCTCAAATGGCACTAAAACAGTGAGTAAAAAGGTCACACAGAAAAAACAATTGGTTAAAAAATGCACAGAAATACCTAGCAAAGCTAAACTTTTCGCTGTGTGATACCTTAAACCTCTTGCATTAGAGGCAACATGGGATATATGCCAAGTACCCTTTAAGGATATCAGGTGTTTCAGCTAAATGGCAATTCTGAATGTCCATGGCTTTTTCTTTTAAGTCTCTTTATGGACAGTTTCAGGCCAATAAAGCCAAACCCCACTAGCTGTGGACATGCATGTTTCTGTCGTCTTATGGCATCATCAGCACAGCATAAGTGGAATGTTTGCCTAACATTTGGAAACACAGGGTTGTCATACCCAGCTGATAACCATAAACATTAGGGTGACTACAAACTATCCCAACTAACAAACTAAAACAATGAGTAAAAAGGTCACACACAAAAAACAATTAGTTAAAAAAACACAAAAAGAAAAATCTTGCAAAGCTAGACTTTCCACTGTGTGTTACCTTCAACCTCTTATATTAGAGGTGACATGGGATATATTAAGGATATCTTGTCTAGCTTTGCTAAATGTTTCTTTTTGTGTTTTTTAACTAATTGTTTTTTCTGTGCGACCTTTTTACTCATTGTTTTAGTTTGTTAGTTGGGATATGTGCAGTCACTCTAATGTTTATGGATATCATTTGGGTACGACAGCCCTGTTTTTTCAAATGTTAGCCAAAGATTTTCACTTATGCTGTGCTGATGATGCCATAAGAAGGTAGAAACATGCGTGTCCACAGTTAGTGGAGTTTGGCTTTATTGGCCTGAAACTTAAAAGTCATGGCCATTTAGCTGAAACACCTGACGTCTTTAAAGGGTAATTTGCATATATCCCATGTTGCTAATACAAGAGGTTTAAGTTATCACGCAGTGGAAAGTCTAGCTTTGCTAGATTCTCAAATAGTAGGATGACAGAAGCAAATTAATGCATGGGTTATGTAGGATGTTTAATGTACCAAGTTCTTCCCAGAATAGGCATCTTCAAGGGCAGAAGAAACAAAAATCCCAGTGAAACAAGAGTCAGAAATCCAAAAAGAAATAGCAGGAGGATAATTCATTGAAACCAGACAAGAGGGTTCCTTTCTGAAAAAGGATCAACCCCCTGTAAAGGAATGACAGTGACTATGCTGGATCACTTACCATCCCAATCCCCATTCCTACCCTTACTCCCCCCTCTTCCTTCTCTTGTCTTCTGTTCCTCCTCCCCTGCCTCTCTTTCCACCCTGCAGCCTGGCCGCAGATATCAGACAAGTGGGTTCAGAGAATAATCCTAAGGATAAATTTGGCAGTTGACAGAAAATCCTGACCCTTCCAAGGGAAGTCCCACTCTCCCAACGCAGCAGATGGAGTTGTTTCTGCCAGAAGCTCCATCACTTAGCAGAAGGCGGTGTCATAGAGCCAGTGCTTCTGTACACAAGAGGCAAGTGATTTTACTCCAGAATCTTTTTGGTACCAGAAAAGGAACAGTCATACAGATCCGTCCTAGGTTTGGCCTTTCTAACACCTTTGCAAAAGTTCTGAAATTTAAAATGCTCACCTTGCAGTTGGTCCTAGTATTGTTTCCAGACCACTGTTTCATAGTGACTCTAGATCTCAGTGATGCTTATTGTATTCCTATTGCTCCTAATTTCAGGAAGTTTTTGAGATTTGCTATATCTGGCTTAAATTGTCAGTTTTCTGCATTATCCTTTGGGTGGTTGTCTATTGCAGAACCTTAGACATCTTCATTTTTCCTTATTTAGACTTGCTGATTTGTGCAAATTTTGTAACCAGGTTCTTAGAGTCTTAGACAAGGTTACATCCATCATTTCCCACCTAGGCTTCAAACTAAAGTTTCAAAAGTCCTTCCTCACACCCTGTCATCGAATTATTTTCTTGGGGTGTTGGATAGACACAGTAAAAAGGATAACCTTCCTGCCAGAAGACAAAGTTCTGACTGATCAGGGCATTCTCTTGGATTTCTCTCCTAGTCTTAGCCTCCAAAAGAGAGTTTCTCAAGCTTGTAGGCCTCATGGCATCAGTGATCCTCATGATACCACTAGCCAGACAACATGCAAAAAAAATCAGTGGTACTTGAAGAATTTTTGGACCCAGCACCTTCATCTGTTGGATTTCCAAGTACTGGTACTGGGATTTATGAAATGGGAACTGTAGTGGTGGAGGAATCAACTGTGTCTGAATCCAGGACTCCCTCCTCCTTCAGCTGCCAGTCCAGTCTGTCCGTGTGAACTGTTCAGATTTTGTGTAGGGAGCAGTGTCCATGAGAGGTCAAGTGCAAGGCTTGTGGGGTCTTTGTGACAGTTAAAAGAACATAAACATAAAAGAGGTATTGGCAGTGATTCACGCCTTAAAATTCCTTCATCACTTATATACTACTCTTCTAGTGGTCACAGACAACACTGCTTTGATGTAGTACCTGAACAAGTAAGGATGGTACAAGGTTATACTGTCTTTTCCAGTTGGCATTGATGGCCTGGGAACTGGCTTTACAATGTTCTGTTACTCTTCAGGCCTTGTATATTCTGTGAGAGCAAAACACAGTCACAGACAGACTAAGCAGATCCTGGACACACCCTCACGAGTGGAAGCACCATGTATAAGTCGTACAGGAGTTTATCCAGATCTGGGGGACACCTTAAGTAGATCTGTTTTCCTCCTTGCAAAACAGACAACTGAGAAATTCTGTTAATGCCATTCTTGTAGCCATGCTTAGAAGACAGATGCTCTTACATTCTCTTATTCGAGAATGTTCCTGTATGTTTTTCCACATTTTCCAATGATTATCAAGGAACTTAAGGTTCAGTAAGAATTACCAAAGATCATTGTGGTAGCCCCTTTTTGGCCCAGGCAAAGCTGGTTCTCCCTTTTTAATGCAGTTGACCTAGTGCAATTGCCAGACATTTCCTTCTTAAATACTGGATCTTCTCACACATAATCAGGGGTAAATGGTACACCCCAGCATAGAGAATGTGCAACTGACAGCTAAAATGATTCTATTTTTACACATTTTAGGCATTTGTTCCATGAGGATGTGCAGCAGGTGTTTAAAGAAACGAAGAAAACATGCAACTAGAAAATCTTACTTTTACAAGTGGAAAAAGTTTTCTAGGTAGTGCTTAGCCAATAACAGAGGTCCCAAAGTGGGTTTGACCCCTCTAGTTTTGAAATATTTGTATGAGCTATTTAGGGAATGTTTGTCAAATGCTTCTATCATCTTGCAGCCATCTGAGAAGCTTGTTTGCCCATGGATCCCTCCTCTTTATCTTTTTTTTTTTGTGGTTAAACAGTTTATATAGGGAGTTTTGCATATGAGACCACCTTGAGAGCAAATTCCTTCTGCCTGAGATCTCATCTTTGTTCTTGAAAAATTGACCTTACCTCCTTTTGAATTTCCCTATCATCATCATAATTAGTCCCCTTTTTCCATTTCTACATGGGATGGGGATATCATATTTACTGTCACTATCTCTAGATTCATCGCCACACTCCTGCCTTCTTCGACACTCATGACTGTCGCAGATGTTCTTTCACACAACTCAGCCACCTCGTTGCTGGATGTCCTTGTTTCCTCTTACCTTCTTCCTGTCACAAATATTCTTCACCAGATTATGTTCTGCTTTTCTGCACGTCCAAACCACCGGAATCTGTTCTCTTTGATCTTTTATGCAATTGGAGCTACTTTAGCTTCTGCTCTTATTTCCTCATTTCTTTGACTGTGCCACAGTTGGCATCCTACCACCCTTCTCAGGCACTTCATTTTCGTCATCTCTAGCTTATTCATCTGCTGTGCCTTTAATGCCAGGTTTCTGTAGCATACAGCAGTACTGGTTGCACCAATGTCTTGTACACCTTAATTTTCAGCTTCTGTGGCATTCTTCTGTCATAGACTACACCTGAGACTCTATTCCACTTGACTACAGCCTCTGTGGTTCTAGCTTTGACCTCCTTATTTAGACTTCCCTTCTCCTCAACCACCCCTCCCAGATACTTGAAGCCATTTACCTGTTCCACTATCTTCCCTTCTATCTCAGTTCTCAGCTTCTTCTGACTTACCCAATTTGCTGCCATTTCCACTGTCTTATCTGTGCTTAGTTTCATCCCACGTGCCTTCAGTTTTGCATTTCATTCCCATATCCTTTGTTGAAGTTCTTCTAATAACCTGCTTGTAATTCTGCATCATCTGCATACAGTAACTTTGTTGATCTGTCCCCTCCAACCTGTTTGCTAATGTAGTCCATCACCAGTATGAACAGCAGTGGGCTCAGAGCTGAATCCTAGTGCACACCCAGTCCCACTGGGAACCCCTCGACCAAACACTGTTTGTACTTGAGGCATTTGGTCCTTGTTCATAGCCTGCACTAATTCTACCATTGTTTCTGGGACTTTGAACCACCACAGTACTGCCCAAATCAGCTTTCTTGGGACCTTGTCATATGCTTTCTCTAAGTCTAGGAATGCCCAGTCGGACAGTTTCCTCATCTCTAGCTTCTTCTCAACTGTCCATCTTATTCCAAACATCGGGTTAATTGTGCTGCATCCTGATTTGAATCTGAAGTGCTCATCTCCCATCTTACATGCTTTTTTTCAAATATTTTTCTTCCTTTTGGTGTTTATATTTATACATCCCTGGAGTAGATATCCATTTACCTTGAAGTCACAGTAATAAAATGAAAAATCAAACTTTTAAAACATTATTTCAACCATTACAATAAGATAAAAATCTTTGCTTGAACATGAAATAAACAACAGAAATTCCAATTATATACAAATAAGTGCTATATTCTTGTAAAAACTGTTAACATTTTTGTAAGATAAAACTCATGACCCTAAACGTAGTAAACTTTTATCACCCAATAAGTACCATATATTTAAAATTTTCCTGGTTTCTCCTTGAATCTTTACTTCCTTGTGCCTTACTCTTCTTGTAGAATATGTTCGAGTATACTCCAGTAGTGTAAGAAATAGGAACGTACGTTTATTTGTTGTTAAATTTTTTGTGCTGTCGCATATTTGATTGACATCTGTCTAAAACAATCCCACAACATCAATGGCCTATCTATCCAATTCTGAGTGATACATAATTTTATTGAGAAGAGGGTAATTAGTATATGGGATTCTCATTTGGGCAGCTTTTGGGGGGGGTGTAAAATTGCAAACTCCCACGATAATGTTGAGTTCTCATAACCCATCTTCTCTAATATAACTGTTAATGAGCACCACAGTTTATAAGAGCATTTGCAGCTCCAGAAACTGTGGATTAGGTCCACTTTTTGACACTGAAGATAGGGACAGTCTGGAGAAATTTTCAAGTTAAATTTATTCAGTATTTCTAGGGTTACGTATGCATTGTTCATAATCATTAATTGGGTAAATATAGTTTCTTAAATGGGGTTAATTTCGATATGATTGAATTTTTTCATTGTCTGTTATTACAGGATCACGTGTGGTCCAGCAGTTAGAGAAGAGAATTTTTGATTGATGTTTGAGGGCTACAACCAGTTTGTATGAACCTGATATCATTTTCTTTTTTTAAGTTTGACAGATTCCATAGTATTTTTCAAGTATTGATATTTTCCTTATTCACTTAATGATTTTCTATTAATCGGGATGTACAACTCTCTAATTTGTCTTAGAATTATGGTATATCCTTTAGGTAGGTGTAAGGCCTTCCTCATGTTATCAACTGGTTGATTTCTGTAAGTATATATGTGTCTCTATTTTTCCCTTTAAGAAGGGTGTATCCACTCAGATTTATCATCTCATTATTTAATCTGAGATTTGGATTTAGATGGATTCTCTATAAGATTTTCTAGAGAGTTTACGTTTAAAAATTCTATTTTTTTTTTGTAAATGTTATTTTATGTTTCAATGAATTATGTATATTACTGTTTTTAAGGCTTTCCCTATTTCTGAAAGGAAGAGCTTTAGGATTAAATTTGTAGTTATTGATATATTTGTACCATATTATGAATCATATCAGACTTTATTCTTTTCTGCTTAGATCATAATCTGATAGCGCAACAATTCTATTTGAATTATGTCATAGTATAATTTGAAATCCAGTATTCCCAAATTTCCCCTTTCTTTTGGATATATTAGTTTTTGATAACTAATCCTAACCGATTTGGGGTACCAGATAAAGTTTGCTACGCATGCATTGATTTTTTTTTAAATGTATTTTAAATACCTAAATTAGATGCATTAAATTGCTAGGGTATCCTTGACAGGATATTCATTTTGATTATTCTTACTTTTGATAAAAAGAGGAGGTTTAGTTTATTCCATCTAAGGATATCCTGTTTAGTATTTGTCCACAACTTTGAGATTATTTTGATAGAACTGTGATGACCCTCCCCTGGACCAGTTATCAAGGAGCCTCAATCATCACCACTGGCAACAGTGGGGAACGTTCACTGGGAGGATAACAAGTACACACACAGTATTTCCAGATGCAGCTCTCTGCATCAAGTGCAATTTTCCTTAAGAGCACACAGAGACAATAGTCAGTCTGGGGCTGGTTTATCCTGTTTCCTCCAGATCCCTAATAAGACTCCTCATTGGCACAGCTGTAGAGTTGAGATCTCAGTTGAGTGACCAAGCCAAGACCTCCAGCACCCTCTCTGTCCAACCAGTGCTTCATGTCCCTGCCCAAGTAGCTGACACACACACACACACACACACACACACACACACACACACACACACACACACACATACTCTCTCTCTCTTTGAGGTTTGATTTACACACACATACACACACACACCTGAGAGAGGCTGGCACAGGTTTACTAGCTATGCCCTCTTCTGCCCAGACTGTAAGGTAGTTATCATTGCCAACATGTCACTCATCAACTACTTTAAGGCGGTTAACAAAGGGTGTCCAATCTTACTATGTAATACTAATGCTAATACAAATAGTTTGATCAACAGCAAGGCTTTTAAGACTGGCCCACATGGTGTCACCAAATAAATATGCAAGTACTCTCAAAACTTAAATATCTCTACAAAGATCAGCCACAATGATAGGTTTAAATGTATTTAATAATAAATAAAAGAATAAACAATACTAAATAAAAATTCACAGGGACATCAGAGTTCAAAATCCACAAGAATTATTGAAAATAACATTGCAGTGCAAGCTCATACAAACAAAGGAAAAACATCTAATCTAAACTTCACAATATTCTTGACTGTATCTAAGAGAATTGTACTATTCCTTAGAAACTTACTTCATTAGAGCAAGGCAGATGTTGTGGTGAATGGCTCTTGTCAGGTCCAAGACTGAATACAGAATGCTGTGTCTCACTAAAAGACTTCTTAAATTAATATCTAAAATATTACTGCTTGGATAGCATGCAGAATGACATAATTTCAAGTAATCTGACTTCTAGTTCCAAGGCCAAAACCCCAATTGCTAGAAGCTGGCAACATTTAGCATCTATCTGTAAAAATATACAGACAACGGCTTTTCCTCAAAACTTTGACAAATGCTGGAAGTCATAAAACAATTGCATTCTTTCATGCTTCAAAAGTAGCAATTAGTTCACTCCAAGGACAATACAGGAAACTTCTTAGTACAGACTTTGTCTCTCTAGCTGCATTGAAAACTTGAGAGAGAGCCTCTTTATCGGGTAGCCTATAAAGTAATTTAATTTCAGATATCTTTCTAAAGTTTGCTGGACTGAGGTTAGCCTCCTGTATTCCAGTTTCTACTGTTAAAATACATAACATTTAAACAGCTACAATAGTGCATGTACATTTATGTTCTCTTCCAGTAGGGCACACTGTGGTTACATTTCAAACACAGCAGTTTGCAAATATTTTTTCAACACACATCTGTACAAGCAGTTTGATACACACGACATACATTTGTAACACAAGCATCTTGTATAAATCATTTCAATATTCACCAAGGACATATAATTATTTACAAAATTCCAACTAGCTGTGCTGTCATTATCTCCTTTTGTTACAGAACAATGTTTGGTCTTGTTGAAAGGATATCCCCAAGTAGTTTAAGGAATAATTTAGTTTTATTTCAGACTTTATGAAATAGGTGTTTATATGTTCTGTTGGATTTATAGGGAATATTGAAGACTTTGTTAGATTCAGTTTGTACCTGTTGAAGTTTGAGAACTTATTAATGGATTTCAGTATTTTCTTTAAGTCAGAAGTGTTTGGGAGTGTACAGTACAGATTTAAATCACCTGCTGCAGCCATTAGTGCGATTTTATTATAATATAATTCTGGTATATAATAGATGTGAAGCTCTATTTCGCCTTCATTCCCACTGATAGGTTCGGAGCCAGTCCTCGGCTCCAACCCGGCCAGATGCTAAAGCTCAAGGTCTTCAAACAGCTCGTTGCCTACTTCCTATCCCATGTTGCAATAGTGCTTCCTTCAGATCTCGTTTGCCACTGCAACAGATCGGGTGTTCACCAAACAACTCTGGCCAGTATTGTGAAAACCTTTTTGAATTTTTTGTCTATAAAAACTTTCTTAGTGTTAGTTATTACATTAGACTTAGGTGCTTGAGATACTTTATCATTCTTAATAGTCTTATTTAGTCTAGGGTGCATTTTTTCTCTGCCTTTGAGGCCGTTTATTTCTAGGCCTACTTATATTCTTGAGATTAATTAATTAAAAAAAAAAACTTTGCTTCCTGTCCTTTTTGCTTTAACTAGTAAGCTGTTTTTTTTTAATTAGGGCAGTAGTAGTTCACTTTACACTGTTAGTTGAATTTGTATATTTATTCAGCCCTGTGGTTTTGTTAGAGTTGTATAATTATTGTACTTTGAATAGCATTGTGTGTTTCCTATAGTTACTATCGTAGCTCTCGTAGTCTAGAGTTAGACCCTGTTTTATTGGGGCTATTTTTTGCTATATTTGCTGCTGTTACTATAGACTGTGTGCTTTGCTGTTATACATTTATATTTTATTGTTAGAGCCCTAACATTTTTTCTTTGGGGCTATTACGTCTGATAAGAGTGCTTTACCATGTCTGAAAAGGCTAAATCTTGTTTCAAGAAATGTCCGAAATGTGGACAAATGATGTCTATCACAGATGGGCACACAAACTGTTTGTTTAGGTGAGCTTCACCTTCAAGAAAATTGTGCCATCTGTCACTCTTTTAGTTCTCATGTTCTTCATGAACGCAAGAGTAAACTAATGGCAAGAGGTCTATTAAAATCTTCCTTTCAAGAAGCCTTGGAAAAGGACAAACCTACTAAGTCTTCAAAAACTTTATCTTCCGGTTCGTCTTCGGAGTCCGAGCCGAAAAAGGGCTCATAGATTTCTAAATCTAGCAAGACTGCCACCTCGGCTCCAAAGTCTATGGAACCGGAGGTGGTGGTTGTCACTAGCAGCCAGTCCCTAGCATTGGAGCCGGTATCTCCTACTTTAAAATATCCAATTTTGCAGTCAGAGACCTCATCTATTCCTTCCTGGTCCTCAAGACTATCGGATAAGGATGTGGATCGAGTGGTGCAGAGACTTCTGCAGTCACAGGCGCGAGCAAAAATTCTGTCGGGTTTGACCCTTAGGGCTTCGGAACCAACTAAGGCCCAACCCATTTCTTCAGTTCCTCTTCCGATTCGACCCGAAGTTTCGGAGCCAGAGTATTGGGAACCAATGATTGTGGAACCGCCGGAGCCAACACCCTTGGGGCTTTCGGTTCTGACTACTCTGACCTCTTCAGTACCTACCTTAGAGTCTAGGAGCCTCCATTAAATCTAATCTCTGTCCATTAAATCTAATAATGGTACCATAATCTCCCCAGATGCCCATACAAAACTCCTAGGAGTTATTATAGATGACAGTCTTAAGTTTGATGTGCACATTAACAAAACTATCAAAACCATTAATAGAAAACTGGGCTCACTATATAGGATAAAGCCATTCCTAACCCCACCTGTTAGGACTGCCATTGCCCACTCCCATCTACTCTCTACCCTCTTTTATGCTTCTCCTTTACTTGTCAACCTAAATAAAACTGATCTTAAACTCTCAATCTGCTATAATATCATAGCTAGATTTGCCACTAGTCTCCCCTAAGGAATGCATCATTGTATAAATCTAAATTATCCCCTACCAGACCTTATCCTAAAGGTCGGAAAAGTGAAAAAATATGGTTCCACAAAACCCAAGGAGCTTTTTTGACACACATGGTGAAACCCCCTCTAGAGGCAGAGGAGGGGGCAATAAGATGCCATCCACGCAGCAGAGGGGGGCCCGCAAAATCACGTGACAGGGATCAGTTTTTGGATAGCCCTACCAGTGCTCCTGAAAGGAGGCCTGTCTGTCCACATCTGGAGGCAGTCATGGGACGTTTATCTTTGTACCCAGACACTTGGCTTAAAATCACAAAAGATCGTTGGGTGCAAAGCATGATATCCAGAGGATACATCATTCCCTTTGCTACACCTCCGACCCCTGTGAAAAAAATCCCAGATGTTCCACTTAATCAGGGGGAACAGGCAACCATAGAAATTACAAGGTTGCTAGAAAAAAGTGTCATCCAACCAGTCCCATCAGATCAGAGAAGATCCTGAACTCACTCAAGGTTCTTTTTAGTTCCAAAGAAAACAGGGGACTGAAGACCAATTTTGGATCTCTGCAGATTGAAAAAATCTGTCAAAAAAAAAGTTTTGGATGGTCACACTAGAGTCTGTACTTCCTTTTCTAGGAAAAAATGATTGGATGTGCTCAATAGATCTCCAGGATGCGTACTACCATATAAAGATAGCCAGACCATCCAGGGGTCATCTGCACTTTCGGCTGGGAGCCAGTTACTTTCAGTTTCGAGCTCTGCCCTTTGATCTCACTGCAGCCCCCAGTGTGTTCACCAAATGCATGGCAGTAGTCATGGCTCACCTGAGACGGTTTGGATTCCAGGTGTTTCCATATTTAGACTGGCTCCTCATCGCCACCATCAGGCATCATCTCATACAAGCAAGGGAGACGACTTTAGGTCTTTGCAGTCAACTGGGGATTACTGTAAACTGGGACAAATCTGCTTTATAGCTATCTAGACATACCATTTTTATAGGAGCGGATCTCAACACAGTTTCCATGACCATAAACCTTTCAGTGGAAAGAGTGGTGAGCCTTTGATAAGTTCTCGACCTCATCCCCAAACAGAGAGCCCCAGTTTCAGTAGTGCTCATGTTACTAAGGACCATGGCTGCTACCATCATTGCCATTCCATTAAGCTGAATGCACATGCGGATACTGCAGTGGCTGGTTTTCTCACAATGGTCTTATCAGGAGCTTCTAGTGTCTCATCCCATTGTATTAAAGACATGCATGAGGGATCTTCTTTGGTTGACCTCTCCTCAAGGGACAGTAGAATGTCCCTTTGTTCTACCTTCCCCGTTTGCCACCGTGACCACGGATGCCTCCCTGATAGGGTGGGGGGGGCATTTTCATGGAAGGACAGCCCAAGGCACATGGGGGAATCATGAGGCTCATCTGCATATCAATGTCCTAGAGATGAGAGTGGTACTTCTAGTCATGCAGTCCTTTCAAAACTTTCTACCTCTGGGGACTGTTGCATTACAGACGGACAACATGTCAGTGGTCTGGTACATAAACAGGGAGGAACCAGATCATACCCTTATGTCGAGAGGCCTTGAGAGTATGGCAGTGGGCAATATCCACCTAGCGCTTTCTGGTATCAACGCACGCCATGGAACGTATCATCATGTAACTCATAAACAAAGACATTGGTAACCTCCAAACTCTGGATCCCACCCAGTTCTGGTTTGTGAAAGGCAAGTCATGCCTCCTGAACCTGATCGACTTCTTTGAGGCAGTCACCAAAGCCGTAGATGAGGATAAGGTGGTTCACACAGCCTATCTTGACCTCACCAAGACTTTCAACGCCATCCCCCATTCTGGAATTATAACTAAACTAGGTATAAATCCCTACATCACAAGATGGGTTGCCAACTGGCTCCCTGACAGAACCCACACTGTAAATGTTGCAGACTCCAAATCTGACCTCAAAGCAGTGACAAGTGGAGTACCACAGGGTTCCGTCGTGGGACCTCTCCTGTTTATCTACTTCTCTGAAGTACAGGCTAACACAGAAGGCCTCTGGCTAATGAAGTTCGCAGATGACTGCAAACTAGGAGCCATAGTCAAGTCCCCAAATGATGTGGACATCCTACAGAAGGGTCTCGCTGAGACAGATGCCTGGTGTCAGAGCCATGGCCTCAAGCTCAGTGCCAAAAAGTGCAGTGTCATCCCCTTTGGTAAAAACTCTGTACCCATGAACTACCACATAGGCAGCAATCTACTTAACACCGAATGTGTGATGAGACCTTGGGACCCAGGTGGACAGTAGTCTCTCCTTTGATAGTCACATCGACACAGTAGTCAGGAAGTCCTTCTACTTGGCACTCCTCATCATAAAAGGGTTCTCATCCAGGAAAAAAGAGGTCATTGTTCCCCTCTACTCGACACTCATTATACCCATTATAGAGTACAACGCCTCTTTTGGAATGTACCTCGCAAGACATCTGCAGCAGCTGGAAAGGCCACAGAAGTACCTCACAAAGAGGATTACTGGCCTCAAACAAATGCCCTACACTGACCACCTCAAAAAAACTCCAGCTTTACTCCGTAGCATATCGCCTACTCTGAGGTGATCTCTGCCTAACATATAAAGCTGTGTCAAACCCAGAGTTGTTGGACATGCTACACCTAAAGAAATCCCAATCCCTCCGAGCTACACGCTCTAGGGATCTAAACCTTGTCACCACAATAAACAGGACATGCTGGAGGGATAGATTACTGTCCCAGAGACTTCAAATACTCTGGAACAGGCTACCCATCTATGTCAAACAAAGTTCGTCATTAGCACTCTTCAAGAAAAATATTAATGAGTGGATGGGAAATAGGAAATACACCCCGGGGATCACTTCTGTGTCTCTGCTCGACAGTGGCACAGGAAAATAACTTTCTTGGGTGGCATAAGCCCAGGGAACCTTGTTGTCTAGGCTTACGTTGGCCCTTGGGCCGATAGCCTAGTACCTACCTATGAACATCCTGGGGAGGTCCAATGTGATAGTGAACAAGTTGAGCAGAGCAATTCTGTTTCCTCACAAGTGGTCCCTGAAAGAAGTAGTAGTGGAAAGGATATTCCACAGATGGGGCCAGCCTTGCTGCGACCTCTTTGCAACCTCCACCAACACCAAATGCAACAAATATTTTGCCCTGATCCTCAACTCGGGGGATGCCCCAAGGGATGCACTTGTACACAGTTGGCCCCCGGGACTTCTTTATGCCTTTCCTCGGATACCCAAATTCCTGCAGAAAGCCAGCACTCTGGGAAGGACCATTATTTTAATAGCCCTTACTGGCCTCATCAAATTTGTTTCCTCTTTCTGCAGCCTCATCTGCTGGAAGAACCATGGATTCTGGACCCAGTTCCAGATCTTTTGATGCATTCATCAGGGGTTCTTCATCCTGCAAATTCGTACCCTAAAGTTGACAGCTTGGCTGCTCCAGTTTCACAATTTATCACCTGCAGCACAGAACATCCTAATTTCTTCTTATAAATCTTCTACTAGGAAACTATACCTTAGCAAGTAGAAAAGATTTTTTCCATATGGGCATCATGGCTTTGATTTCTTCCATTTTAGAGTTTCTGACTAAACTGTTTCATGAAGGAGCGGCTGCGACAACCCTTAGGGTTCCATTGGCAGCAATTTCTAATTTTCATATTGGCGATCAACAGGCCCCCGTTATGTCACACAGACTTTTGAAAGCATTCCTTAAGGGTACTATTTACTTGAGACCACCTATTAGAACCCCATCTCAATTTTGTACTCTCATGGATCATTTTACCCTCCTATGAACCTGCATCATCCTGTGATTTGAAGTACCTATCATGGAAGACCATTTTCCTAGCAGCTATTACTTCTGCTCAAAGAATTTCGGAACTACGTGACTTGTCCATCAAAGCCCCATACTTGATCTTTCATAAAGACAGAGTAATGCTGAGAACAAATCCTTCATTCCTACCTAAGGTTTGTTCTGAAACAAATCTTAACCAGAGTATAGAATTACCTCTGTTTTTTCCCAAATATACAAACAAAATGGAGCACATGTTGCACAAACTCGATGTCCATAGGCAACTTCGATTCTGTTCAGACTAAGGACTTCAGAAAGTCGGATCAACTTTTTGTCTCCTTTTCACATTCAAAGAAGGGTACTCCGGTGGTAAAAACCACTTTGTCAAAATTTCTTTCACATACAACTCTGCGCACATGCCACTAAATCATAAAGTCAAGGCTCTCACTCAACCAGGGCAGTTTCCACATCTTCAGCCTTTCTAGTATGGCTACCTATAGATAACATTTGTGCAGCAGCTACATGGTCCTCACCGCTTACCTTTATCACTCATTACAAATTGGATAAGACCTCCAGGGACAGGGCCTCCTTTGGTTCTGTTTTTCTGAAGAATATACTTCCATGAGCCACCCAAGGAGAGATGGTGCTTGGGACGTTAACCCTTCAGTGAGAATGAAGGCGAAATAGAACAACACATAAAGAAGTTATGTACTCACCATAACGTTCCATTTGAGGTGTTCATCTCGACTTCATTCTTACGTCCCACCCACCAACCCCCTACCTTTAAAGTCTTGAGGACTGGGAAGTTCAAACAAATCTTAGTGATGCTTTGTCCTTATCTACAGTATTCTTATTTCAATGCCTATATGCTTTAGTTATCAGTATGATTGGGTAAACAAGATCTGAGGGAACCACTAATTGCATCATTGTATAGGGAGTAGGCCACAAGCTGTTTGAAAACCTCGAGCTTTAGCATCTGGCTGAGTCAAAGCCGAAGATCGGCTCTCTATCCATCAGTGAGAATGAAGGCAAGATGAACCACTCATATGGAACGTTATGGTGAGTACATAACTTTTTTTTTTTTTTTTTGAGTTGAGGAGAGGCTTTATATATAAATTGAAAATATATGGGGATAGTGGGCATTCTTGTCTGGTTCCCTTCTGAATTTTAATTTTGGATGAACTTGTCCTATTTATATGGAGTGTTGTATTCTTGTATAACATTTTGATTCTTTCAATGAAACTTTGGGATATGTTAAAATGAGGTATTACTGAGAATAGAAAATTTAAGTTAAGCCTGTCAAAAGCTTTGCATGGGTCAGTTGCGAGTGCATGTGTGCTGACTTATGTTTTAATATCATCATTGTGTCCAATGTATCATTGTAAAGAGAAAATTGATTTTCATTGGCTGTCTTGAAAAAGGAGGGTAAACTATTGATTTTCATTGGCTGTCTTGTACTATACTAGATACTATGTTTTTACTAGTGTTTTATCATCTGATGAAGGGATTTACCCGAAAGCGCTTATGATACTGCTTTTATTGTTTTAATAAAGTGAAGTTGCTTCATACACAGCGTGGTAGTACTTGCCTTATTTTTGGATTTATTATTTATTAATGTATCATTGTGTCTAATGCTGGTCGGCCACGGTGGTGCAGCGGTTAGTGTTGCCTCCTCACAGCAAGAGGTACTCCAATTCGATCCTTGGCTGGGTTGCCTTCTGTACAGAGTCTGCATGTCCTCCCTGTGGTCGAGTGGGTTTCTTCCGGGTGCTTCAGTTTCCTCCCACATCCCAAAGACATGCTGTAGGTGGATTGGACACACTAAATTGGCCCTAGGCGTGAGTATGTGCATGTGTGTGCCTTCTGTGGAAGGTTGGGTGCCGGGCTGACAACTCTACACTGTAAAACTCCACTGTCAATCATGAGCGGACAGGTGATCCACTGTGGCGACCCCTAACCTGGAAAAGCCGAAAGAAGAAGAAAATCACTGTGTCTAATGTTAGTGTATTATCCCATGTTTGTCTATTCTGAATAAACCCTGATTGCCCTGGTGATATATTTGATAATACCTTTTTTGTATCTATTTGCTAGTATTGTTAAAATTTTGATATCCAGATTAATCAAGGAAATGAATCTGTAATTCCATGGATTTTTATTGTCAGAATTCTCTTTGGGTATTAATATTGTCCTAGAGTTGTTTAAATATAGATCTTGAATTCTTTTGGCTTTTAAATAATTCAGTAAAGCCAATATAAATTTTGATATTGTTTGTCTAAATGTTTTGTAAAATTCTGCTATATACCCATCCAGTCCAGGAGCTTTTCTTGTTTTAAGATTATTTATTGTCAGTATAATCTCTTGTTGTGTACAAGGTGCCATGAGATGTTCTTTTTGGCTTTGATTTAGTTTTGAAAATTCTATCTGGTTTAAGAATTGTTCTTTTTCTTCATCTGTAGCTGCTTGATTTTGTTGTCCATATAGTAGGGGGGATACAAGGTTTCAATGATTTTAATGATTTTTTGGTTTGTGTGATAGGAATTACATTGGTGTGTTATTTCTAAGAGGAATAGTTTTACCTCTTTGCTGGACGCAGCTGTTTTCTCTTATCTTCTTTCTTTCTTTCTCTCCTAAATCGTCTCCACCACATTGTCTTCACCTTTTCTGCACATGTGCCCGAACCACCGCAATCTGTTCTCTTTGATCTTTTCTGCAATTGAAGCTACTTTGGTTTCCACTCTTATGTTCTGATTTCTTCATCTGTCCCACACTTTGTATCCTACCACCCTTCTCAGGCACTTCATTTCCATCACTTGTAACTTTCTCATCTGCTCTGCCTTTACTGCCCAGGTTTATACACCATACATTTAGTACTGGTCGCAGCACAGTTTTTTACACCTTACGTTTCAGCTTCTTTGTCATTCTTCTGTCATCCGCTATGCCTGATACTGTATGCCATTTTCCTGTAGCCTGCCTGGTTCTAGCTTTGACCTCTTCATTCAGACTTCCCTTCTCGTCAGCCGTTCCTCCCAAATACTTGAAACTGTTAACCTGTTCCACTATCTTCCCTTCCACCTCAATTCTCAGCTGCTTCTGATTTCCACAATTTTCTTCTATTACCACTATCTTATCTGTAGTTAGTTTCATCCCATGTGACTTCAGTTTTGCATTCCATTTCCCCTTTTTTTTTGCTGAAGTTCTTGTGCAGAGTCTGCCTGTAAGCCACACCATCTGCATACAGCAACTTTGTTAGTCTGTCCTCTCCATCCTATATTCTAAAGTAGTCCATCACCAGTATGACTAGCAGTGGGCTCAGAGGTGAACCGTGGTGCACACTCACTCCCACTGGGAGCACATCTGTGAGACAGAAAGACTCTCTGTACTTGAGTCATTGAGTCCTTGTACATAGCTTGCATTAATTCTACCAGTGTTTCTGGGACTTTGAACCACTCCAGTACTGCCCAAATCAGCTTTCTTGGGACCTTGTGATATGCTTTCTCCAAGTCGAGGAATGCCCAGTTGGAGACTCTCCTCATTTTTAGTTTTTTTCTCAACTGTCTGTCTCACTGCAAACATTGGGCCAGTTGTGCTACATCCTGATCTGAATCCGAACTGCTCATTTCCCATCTTGCTTTCTACTACTCTGTGTATCTATCAGCCACCCTCTCCAGAACCTTCATGCAACATGACAGAGTTGGTGCCTCTGTACTGCCCACAGTTGTGGATGTCCCCTTTCTTCTTGTACACTGGCAGAAGTATGCTTATTCTCCAGTCAGTTGGGGTATGCCTTTCTTGCCACACTGCTGCGAGTACCCTCAGGAGCCATTTCTCTCCTATCTCACCCAGCATCTGTATCATATCTGCTGGGACCTTATCTGAGCCTGCTGCTTTCATTGACTTCATTTTCCTTAGTGCTGTTCTTACTTCCAAGTTGGGCTTCTCTTCTCTCATTGTAGGGTGTTTCTGGGGTATTACAGCTTCTGTGGGGTTTTCTTCATTAAGAAGCTGCTGGAAATACTCCTTCCATCTGCCTTTGATGTCCTGTGGACTGGTGAGCAGGTTGTTGCTAGCATCCCTTATGAAGGGTGCCTGATTGTCCTCATCTTTGTCTTTGCCTTGCAACCTGACATAGTTTGTTTGTGCCACCTGAGTCACTTTTCAGAAGCTGGTAGAGTGCCTCCAATGCCCTTTTCTTTGCAACTCCTTTCTTACCCAAACCAGTATGTCTTCCTATCCTGGTCGGTCTTTTCTATCTCTCACTTTTTACTGCACTCCTCCTTTCTTTTGATGACTTCCTGAACTTCTGCATTATACCACCGGCTTTCTTTATGTACCTTATTTGCATACCTGGCTTGGCCACGTATCAGTTCTGTAGTCCTCACACATGCTATTTTGAGACACTGCCATTCTTCTTCAACTCCACCTATTTCCTCCTCTTTCTGGAGTGCTAGAGCCCTGAGTAATTCCTTGAACTGTTGTACTTTCTCTGCAGTCAACTTCCAGGTCTTCAGCCTGGTATCTGTTGACCTTAGAGCCTTCTCTATCCACTGCTTGCAACTGATTGTGACAACCAGTGGTTTATGCTGTAGGCCAGCTGTTTCACTGGGGATGACTTTGCAATCATTGATTCTACTCCATTGTCCTTTCCTTACAAGGAGGAAGTCTACCTGAGATGCATGTTCATCACTCTTGTATGTGATCTTGTGACGGTCTCTCTTTCTGAACCATGTATTGGCTACTATCAAGCCATTTGCCAGACAGAAGTCTAGAATGGCTTCTCCTTTATTCCTTTTGTCCTAAACATGTGGACTCAGACAGTCCTGATGTCCTGTTCTGTCTGTCCTGATATGTGCATTCAGATCACCCATTATCAACACCAAATCATGTTGTCTTGATTTTATCTAGTAGGTCCTGCAACTGATATTTAAATGCACTCTTTTCCTCACTATCACAACCCTGCTGTGGTGCATAGGCTGAGATTATGAATACTGCCCTATCATTACACTGCAGTCTGATTGCTATGAGTCTGTCACTAATTTTGATGATATCCCTCACTGCCTTCTGAAGTCTGTGTCACCACAATTCCCACACAATTTCTAGCCTGTCCTCCAACTGAATAGTAGACTCTGGATCCCAAGCCAAGTGGCTTCTCTGCACTGCCCTTACATCTTGTCTCTTGGAAGCATAGGATGTCCAACCTCCTCGGTTCATCATGTCTTCCACTTCCAAGCTGCGTCCTGTCAGTGTACCTACATTAAATGTAGCAATTCTCAGTTCATGTTTGACAGGTTGATTGGTTTTACGTCCAGCTTTCGCTCAACAGAGCTATCCCAGGTAACCCAGGCTGGGCAACTAGACATCGGACGGTTAGTAGCTTATTGACCCTGGGCTGCTGGATTTATGGCGGGCACACACTGGCCAATAGGGGCACATACCTCCCACTGTTAGCATGGGTACCTGGTGTAGGTCAGAGTAGGTCAGGTCCCCACCCAGTTATCACCGGTAACTATCCATGCCCATTTTGGCGACATTAGTCAACATGACCGAATCACCTAGTGCAATCTTTACACTGAGTGGCTAGCCCTGCCATGGCTCTCAGTCTGTGATCTATGTTCTCCTATCTTGAGGATACTGCACACCACAGTAGATGCCCAAAGCAGTTGGTCTGTGCAAATCTTCCTTATAGGGCACCATGTAGAGTCTGTGCTGTTGCTTCTCAGGCTGATTTATGCTTAATTATTTGGGAGACTGTTTTACTCATTGCCCTGACATTTGCAAGGTGGGTTTCTGAGCTGGAAGCTCACATGGTAGGTCAAAGTTGTTTCTGAATTTACCTTGAATGAAGCCATTAATTTCTCAGCATTTTACCCTTATCTAAAAAACAATGAAGAAAATATTCCACATACCATGGAATGTCCTTCCATGTCACTGTTGCAGTATTCATTACAATAGTGATTGCTTGCCAAGGGCCGCCTGACATCTGGCCAGTATACCAAAGTATTTAAATTGCTTTAAGGTATGCTGTACATCACACATATGCTTCCCACGTAGGGGATAAGGTGACGTCTGGACATATTATCCTCGAAACTTCTTTGCCACTAGTCCGAATGCCATCTCTTGGTCATCGGTCTGATTGCCAGTTCAGTTGCTGGTTCACCAAGTCATTTTAGTTAAGTGCCCTCTTGGGGATTTGTTTTACTTATCTTTCTGTTATTATATTGTTGGGTTTCATGTCATCCAGGAAGGGTAAATGGCACTGTGGGAGACAGATTCCCCATAAAGACCGCCATGAGCAGTGTCTGTTTTGCCTTGGTGCTTTGCACGACCATATGTCCTGCTCTGTTTGTCAGGCCTTTGTTACTACGATGCTCTGTAGTAGACGTGCCTCTCTGGCACTTTATCTTGAAAAACAGCATCTTAAGCTTCTAGCTAAGGATATGATGGAGGCAACTTCCCACTCTGAGGGACAGCTGTCTGTGAAGAAGAAAGCCAAGAAATCTAAGCTGGAATATTCTATTGTCCAGTTTCCACTGGATGTCTCTTCCAGATATAGTGAATTCCCCGAGGTCCGCCTGGCTTTATCGTTGGACTCCTCTGCTGCTACCAGGCTGGAGGCCGGTGGAGGTCCGACTTTAAGTACTTCCGAGGAGGTTTTGCAGACATCTGCTTCAGATGTTCCGATGGAACCATGGCTGATTTATCTCCAAAGGGCCTGGGGGGGGGGGGTCTTCATACTTAGAGAAGTCCCTACTACCAGTATTGATTGCCATCCTGGTTTGGGGCCGCCTTCTAAATTTTATAAAGCAGACATCCCATTGAATTATAAGAAAAAGACTAAACATATTTCTCCTGCCACAAAGGCTCCACAGAGTGAATGGCAATATTTCACTCGGGCTTGCTTAGTGCGTTGATGGCTTTAAAACCTCCTCAGGGAGCTTCTGTTCCAGCCCCACCCCCTTGGTCCTCCACCCCCATTAAAAGACCCAGAGAACAGAATTCCTCTGAGGAGGAGGAGGCAGATTCGGATGACGAATCTCTAGCTTACTCCTCTCAGATTCCCTCCCCATTGGGTTATGGATCAGAAGAGGTGGAATCTACCAGTCCTGATGCTCCCTTTGAAGAGATTTCTTTTGGGGACATTATCTCTAGGATGATGGACTTCTTTAAATGGGCTTGTGCTGAGGTTTCTGAGATATAAAAAAGATATTATGAGTTGCTGAAGATGGATTTGCCAAAACCTCCTGCCGTCCCTCCTGTTTTGGCTGCCTTGTTGGATGCATTTTCTAATGCTTCTTAAGGCTCCAGACTCTGCCTTCTGCCCCCTTGGAAGCCTGGGGTCTATGGTTAATCATCGAACAGACTAAGCATTAAATGGCAAATCATTGAAAGCAAACTATTGAACGTTCATTCCTTGAACATGCACTTCATCAAACCTGTTTGACAGGGAAAGTAACTTATTGGCCAACACTTCCCTGTCTCTCAAACAGCAGTATTTCAAACCCACCCAGGTGGGGGGCTTTGACCCCCCCCCCCTCAGCTGTAAATACCAACTCCGAGATAGTACTACAGTGGGAAAAAGTGAAGGAAATGTTGGCCAACTAGTTACTTTCCCCATTTCACAGGTTTGGTAAAGTGCATGTTCGAAGAATGGCTGTTCAGTGATTTCCTTTCGATGATGTGCCGTTCGGTAGTTAGTTTGTTCAATGATTAACCATAGACCCAGAAGCCTGCCCTCTGATAGACATCAGAGCAGTGGAAAGGCTAGGCAAGAAGGGTTATACTTCTGCTACATTTGCTTTTAGTGCTGTTAATTATCAGACCCATATGTCCAGGTACTTTTTTGCTCTGCTGTCCCAGGCCTGTCAGGTTATTTCTGATCTTCCAAACTCTGAGGGTAGAACTTTTGCCCTTTCTCTGTTAGGGACTTATTCCCAGGTAGCTCGTCTTTCCATCAAGTGTAGTTATGGTGCAGCAGATGCTTCATGTAAGGCTGCTGCTTTTGAGTCTGTGATGAGAAGGTATTCTTGGCTTAGGCTTCAACCTTTGCCTGATGTAAAGGCTAAGTTGATTGGTGGCCCTCTAGATAATAAACACTTACTTGGAGAAGCCGCTGCTTCTTTAAGTCCCTTTAGAATAAGGACAAGGCTTGATAGGAACTTAAACGTGTTTTGTTTCTCCTGTGCCTAAATTTCAGGGGAATGACACCAGCAAGTCAGCCTTTGTCCATAGGCAATCTCGCCCTCCTCCTAAGGGTAAAAAAGGTGGTAAGTGGGTTCCTTCTGCAAAGGCTACTCAGACTTTTGTGCCTTAGAAGTCTCCTTTTCCTTGATAAACCAGGTGCTGTCTGACTATCCTAGTCTTCCCAGCCACTTTCCTCTTTCTCTTCAACCCTCTCAGTCTTCCTGTTTGGTTACAGATTGCTCAGGATTCCTGGGTTCTGTCCATTATCTGCCAGGGGTCTTTCATGATTTGGAAATCCCTTCACCCTTTTATGGGTATTCCTCGCACCCTCAGGGACAACTCCCCGTCTTTCCAGTGGTACTTTGGGACCTTTTGATTTAGGGTGCTATTTAGGAGGTGACCGAGTCCCAAAGGGGAAGGGGTTGTACTCCAGGATGCTTTTAGTACTCAGAAAAGAGGGTACTTGGAGACCAGTTCTAGACCTCTCTCATGTAAACACTTTTCTGAAGGTGCCCTCCTTTCGAATGTTGTCCCTTCAGATGCTGTTCCTCCTTTTGCTTCCTCAGGCTTGTATAGTGTCTCTGGATCTCGAGGATGCTTATCTCCATATCCTGATCCATCCCCTTTGCAGGAAGTTTTTTTTACATTTCTCTGTTGCTTCCTGGCATTTTCAGTTCTCTGCTTTGCCCTTTGGCCTTTCTACTACACCAAGGGTGTTCACCAGATGCCTCCTCCTGTGATTGCTTTTTGCAGGCTTCAGGGGGTCCAAGTCTTTACTTACTTGGGCAAACCTCCTGTTTCAGGCATCCTGTCCAGAGATCCTGTTGCAAAATCTTCATTTTGCCATTTCTCTTCTGCACAGCCTGGAGTTCACAATAAACTTCAAAAAGCCTTTCCTGACTTCTTCTCAAGACCATGTTTTTCTGGGGTGCACAATCCAGACTGTGCCTATGCTGGCATCCCTGCCTGCTCCCAAGGCCGTAACACTTATTTCATTCTTTTAAACTCTTCTTCCTCTGGCTTCTGTAACAGCCAGGGAGTTTCAGAGAGCTCTAGGGTTCACGGCATCCACCATTTCTGTGTTCCCTCTGGCCAATCTCCACATTAGAAAGTTTCAGTGGTTTCTGAAGTCAGTTTGGCTTCAACATGTGTATTCTTTCAAATTTTTAGTTTTTCTTCTACCTTATCTCAAGAAGTTTTCAGTCATGGATCAGCAGTTGTCTGTAAATCCAGGACTCTCTTTTCATCCACCTCTTCCCTCTCAGGAGCTGTTCACAGATGCTTTAGACATGTGATGGTGAGCAGCTTTTGGCTTCCTAAAGGTGCAGGCAGGGGGTGGTCACCTCATCAACAGATGGAGCACATCAGTGTCCAAGATGAGAGCTCTTCTGCTGGCTGTTCAGGCTTTTCATCCTTTCTTCTCCCTGGGACCTCTCAAGGTGTTTACAGATAGTACCACAGTGATGTGGTGTGTAAACAAACTTGGTGGGGGGGGGGTAAGATCTCTTCTTTTTTGGTGGTTGGCGCTCCTGGTGTGGGAACTTGCTATTTAGTATCAAGTGACTCTCTAGGTTGTTTACATTCCCTCAGGTCAAGATATTGTAGCAGACACTCTGAGGAGGTCCTTAACTCAAACCCACAAATGGATGCTTCACAGTGATGTGTTACTGGACATTGTCCACCAGTGGTGTACTCCCCAAATAGATCTTTTTGCCTCCTCTCTGAACAGACAACTTCCTCTTTTTTTTTTGCCAAAGTACCAGTCCTCTGGCTTTGAAGGTGGATGTCCTATCTTTTTTGATGCTTCTTTACACTTTCCCTTCCCCTTATTCCAAATGTCCTGTTCAGAATTCAACAGGATGCTTCCAAAATCTTGTCAGTGACTCCCTTTTGGCAGAGACAGTATCGGTTCCCTTTTCTTCTGCTTTTAGCCAAGGGCAATCATCACAAGTTACCACACAAGGTGGACCTAATCACACAAGACAAGGTATCTCTCATCCATTACCCACCTGTCCGCTCTTCAACTGACAGCGTGGGTGATTGTATTTTGATTCCACATAGACACCTTTTTTCTAAGGACGTACTTAGGGTCCTGCAGGAGGCCAGGAAACACCATAGTAGGAAATCCTACTTATCCAAATGCAAGATGTTTTATTTTTGGAGTCTTTCTTGTAACCTGGATCCACTTTCTGTGGTGGTTCATTTGATTCTCTCTCTCTCTTTTTTTTTTTTTTTTTATTTCTTCAAGTCTTTTTAGTTTCCGTTACCATGACAGGAATGGATCCCATTCCTAAGTCAAAGTATGATAAATATTTAGGAAATTAGTATTGTTTCAGTCTTTGATGTCAGCCGGAAGTGCTCTTCGCCGCACCTGTAATGTGCCCAGTAATGACGACTCTTGCAATTCATATGGGGTTACATGTATTGGTAACATATCTAAATACGACTGTGAGGCCCTTTGCTCCTACTACTACTAGAACTGTCTGGGTATCTTTCTTCTACATTGCTCTCATTTCTGCCTGCAAATCCTGATATTTTATGACTTTGTCTCTCTCTGTATACAAGACACTGTAGTCACTGGGTGTAGTGATTTCAATCATAAATACTACTATTATCTTCTTTTCATGGGCCACTGTAGCTGGTTTTCTCACATCTGTCTTTTGAACTGTTGGCAATGGGTTATCTTACTTTCTCATTTTTTATGATGCTGTGTGGCTCATGTTTCCAGTGTTTTTTAGTTACTTCAGTACCATAGTGTTTGCACAATCCCCAGTGCAACAGTCTTGCCACATTGTTTAGCCTTTCAAGTATGAAGTCCTTCTGCCTTTTAGTGTCACAACCAGCAATGAGGTGTGCGACTGTTTCCAATTCTGTTTTACAAAATCTACATTTGTCTGTTTTTCTCACATGTTCAATGGACTTTGTAAACCATGTCCATAGCCCACTATCTTGGGCCACCAATATTAACCTTTCATCTTTTGGTTTGAATTTGCCTCTCCTTAACCATTCTTGCATTCAGTCCTGATCAACATGAGGTTCTTCCAGAAGTTTTCAATACTTGCAACTATATTTATGCATTTTCCAAATTTCTTGCCTTCTCATCTGAAACTTCACCTTATATTCTTTCGTTTTTTGGCGCATTCAGTTTCTACCAATTTTTATCTACTTCTGGTTTCTTTTCCATTCTTGCTTGACATTGGTATGCTTCTGCTAGACTAAGCAGGGTAGTCATCTTAGATTTATTCTCCTCATGTTTCAAAACTTTCACTATGTTTGGGTCTTATGAGGTCAGCAAATATGTGTGCAGTCCCACAATTGGAGATCTATACATGTAATCAGTTTCAAGGAGGCCCATGCTTCCTCCTGAATGGGGAATATGTAATCTTGGTATGCACTGATTTTTATAAATCGTTTAGTGAGCATGATGCATCCTTCTTGTTTTCCTGTCTAATCTATCCAACACATTTTGGGGCCAGTCAATCACTCCAAAACTTTAAGTTAGGACAGGAAATGCAAATTGGTTTATAGCTTGAATTTTGTTCTTGTATGTCAGTGCTGCTTTCAGGATTAATTTGTCTTCAAAAATATTCCTTACTAAGTGTTGTTCGCATTTGTTCATGTTTTATTGATGATCCTTCAATTCCCAAATATTTATACACTCCCTCTTGTTCAAGTTCTTTTATATCACATTCTTGTCCCAAACTGATTTTTTCTTGGTGCTGCAGTTTTCCTTATTTAAAGGTTGCTTTTGCATAATTATCAAGACCAAATGACATTCTAATATCATCTGAAATAGTTTTGACTACTTGCAGTTGTGCTTTCAGTTCCTCATCTGATGAGCTGTGCAATTTTAAATAATCAACAAAGAGAAGATTAGAAGTCTTTACACTTGGTTTTTTACTAGGAACCAAATTCTAACCATAGCCCAATCTGTTAAGTAGACAGCTTAATGGGTTAAGGGCAAGACAGAATAGCAGAGGTGACAGGGCGTCACTTTCGAATGTCCCCTTTGGATTTTTATCCCTGGAATAATAATTTTTCCTTTATCGTGGCTTAATTGCAAAGGGATCTGTGACTGTTTCATGGTCACTGTAATGTAGTCAATCCAGTGTAGGATGGATCTTATACATTTTTAAGCACCGTTTTATCCATGAATGTGAAATACTATCAAAGGCTTTTTTGTAGTCAATCCATGCCATACTTAGATTCTTCTCCTTTTTACAGTTCGCCATTATGACTTTATTTAACAACAGATGATCCTTTGTTCCATATGACTTTCTTTTATTTCCGTTTTGTTCTGTTGCCATGATTGAGTTTTCTTCTAAATGACTATAAACTGTGTCCGCATCACTTCTGGTGTATAGTTTATATGTAGTTGGAAGGCAAGTTATTGGTCTATAATTTTTAGGGTAGCTTGCAGGTCCATTCTTAAGCAGGAGCATTGTTTTTCCTGTTGTTAGCCAAGTTGGTGTCTGTTCAGGGTGCGCATATAAATAGTTCTTACTCATGGCTAAATCTTCGTGTAAAGATGCTAATACTGAGGTTAGGTACTGCATCTGGGCCTGGTGTTTTCCAATTAAAGGCTTTTCTTAACTTTGTTTCAATCTCTCTGACTGTTAACTTTATCCCATTTCATATCCTGTACCTTTGAACTTCTTATACTTTCTTTTATTTCTATCCATTTAGTATCTTTGTTATGTTCCACAGGATCTTCATAAATACTTCTCCAAAATGTGCCTATTTCTTCCTTTTTGGGTAGTCTTTCAATTCCTTTTACCTGGTTTCCCAATTCTCTATAAAACCTTTTGGGGTCATCAGTAAATTGCTTATTTTTTCTTGTCCTTTATATTTGGTGGTGTATCTTCTAGGTTTTTCTGCCTGTGCTGATATTTTTAGTTTATTATTTGCAATAGTGCATGATAGAGCCTGATTGTTTATAATATTGTGCATTGCTTTTATCACGTCTGTCTTTCTGTTTTTGTTCTGTTCCCTCTTCTGTACTTTTGTAACAGTGACACTTCTTGTCGTAACTGCTTTACAGTTTTCTCTTTTCGATGCTTCCATGATGGTATTCGATTTCTCCCTTTCCTTTCCCTCACTACCCTGTGTTCTTGTGGTAGAATTTTATCTGTTATTAATTTAGCTGCACACTAATATATTCTGTTTACTTCTGTTGTATCACATGGCTCTCTATGGACAGTCTTAATTACTGTGTTCATTTATTTTTATCAAACTTCTGACTTTTTGGGTTTTATTGACCACCTTCAGTCTATTTCCTTCTATGACTTTAATATGTCTGTCTATCTTTATTAAATCAAGCAACTCTTCTCTTAGCTCATTTTCTTCTAAACTGAGAGCACATTTTTTGTTCTCCATTTTATGCGGGCATTCTGTAGAAAGTTCTGTAGCATCTTTCTGTGGCACATTGTCTTCAGTTTCATCCTGTGTCATCCATTGCTCAGTCATGTGGGTACTTCTTGGCCCAGCACTCAACATTAATTGTTCCAGAGTTGCCACAGTTTCCTATTCCTTTCCTTGCTGTCCAGCGTCAAGTGAACGTTTATACAGGTTTCCTGTGGAAGGCTCCAAAATATCTTCATATGGCAACTGACCAGTTGCTACCCATTCTACTGGTTTCTCCTGAATTTGGATGTCTTTTGCTTTTTCCTGCTGTGGTGCTTTCTGAGTTAGATTTTCTACACTGAATCCTTCTCTTCGCAGGTACTCCCTAATCTCAGTTTCTATTTCTTTAACTTCTCCATTACTAATCTTCTTTTCTTCTTTGTCTTCTTATTTTTTTTTTTGTATTGTAAAATTTTCCATGTCTAGATTCCTTTGCCTGTATTTCTCTTCAAATATCTTTACTGCTGCTCTTTTTGTATTGATTAGCTTTGCTTTCTCCTTTGCATAAATATTACAATATTTTAAATCTCGTTTTCTTTCTCATGTCTATATTTCTTCTTCAGATATCTCCTGAGCTTCCTGTTTCTCCTTATGTTGGGGACTTGTTCCATCATGCTGTGATGTAACCTGCGTTAGACCTTCTACACCAAATCCTTCACTTCGCAGACATTCCATAACTTCAGCTTCTGTTTTTAACTTCTACTTTACTAATCTTCTTTTTTTTTACATTCCCTCTTTCTGTTATTCTTTTCTTTATTGTGAAATTTTCCATATCTGGATGCCTTTGCTTGGATTTCTCTTTGAATATCTTTGGGGCTGCCTTTACTGTATTGATTAATTTGGCTTTCAACTTTGCATAAATATTGCACCATATCAAATCTCTCTTTCTTTGCCATGTCCATGTTTCTTTTTTAAAGTTTTCAAAAATCTCTAGGTTTTGTTGTTTATATTTTCGCACTTCCTGAGATGCTTCTTTTTCCAAACAGATCAAATTATCTTGATCTATATAATGTTTTTCACAAATCTGTTGTATTCATAAACACAGATTTTTATTCGAGGCTTCTGACAGTTTTTCTTGTAGAAGTATTTTTCTATCCTCTAATTTCTCTCTCTTTTTGTATATCTTCTGTCTGGTAATTTTGTGCTTATGCATAATAGTAGTACATATTTTGTTTCTTATCCTCAGTAGTCCACTGTGTCATCTCTCTGGCTGTTCTTTGGCCTATCAGTTTTTGTGGACTGCTACTTCCTTCTACAGTGGGGGGAGGGATTCCCCCCCCTGGGCCTGGCCTAGCCCCATTATAAGAATGTTTCCTTATTTTGAGGATTCTACACTATTTTTTCCAGTCCTGGCACCAGTGCGCCTACCAGGATTGGGCACTTTTTTATCCTAGGTCTTATGCACCCAGCTTTCTTTTTTTAATTTTTGACCTACTTCTGTCCATGCTATATGCGATATAAAATACAGTCTATATATCAGTGTCGTCTTGGTGAGATTTTGTGAAAAACAGGGTCCACCTCCTGAAGGTACTCACCAAGACTTAAGGATGAATTCAGTTTCAGTAATACTACTCTCATCTGCTTGTTGACTTATCTCTCCATTTGGACCCTTATCTGTTTGAATTGCTTAATGCTTTGTTGGCTTATTCCTCTGTTAAGGCCCACTTATTAGCTATCTCTGTTTGTCTGCCTTTATCTCCTCCTTTAGCATCTAGATTTGAGACTAAACAATTCCTTAAATTTTGTGTGGAAGTATATTGAACTTTTGTAACATTTTTTACAATAAATTCTACAAGCACTTCAGTGGAATTGGCCTGCAGTTTGTGGTTTATTATTTGGCTTCATTGGGTTGTGGTCTTTCAAATTCCTTAAAGGCGTCTTTCATATTAGGGCTCCCAGGAAGCCTGTTCCTCCTCCATGGGATCTTAATTTTGTTTTGGAAAAACTGACTCTGGTTCTTTTTGAGCCTGCTGCTTTAGCTTCCCTGCAGCATTGCTCTTGGAAGACTGTACTTTTGTTAGCCTTTACTTCTGCCAGACAGGTGAGCTTTAAGCCCATGTGGTTTGTCCACCTTTTTTCTGTGTTTCATAAGGACAGGGTGTCCTTGTGTACTAATCATCCTTTTATGCCCAAGATGGTGAATGAGTTGTCTTTGAATCAGTCTATTCATTTGCCTTCTCCACAATCTGCCAGTAAGAAGATGCTGTACACATTGGATGTGCTTAGACTTTTTTTTGGAAAAGAGTAAGACTGTTAAGAAATCTGATCAGGTTTTTGTTTCCTTTCATCCTAGGTCAGTCCTTGTGATTAACTGTGTCCAAACAGACTTTCTTCTTGGATTTCTAAAGCCATTTATTTTTGTTATTTCTTTCATGTTAAGAGCCTTCCTTCTGTTAAGGCTCATTGTACTAGAGGTGTGGCTTCCTCTGGTGCTTTTTATGAAGGGTTTGGATACTAACTCTGTTCTTGAGGCAACTACCTGGACGTCTGTGAATACCTTTACAGGCACTACAAGTTGGATGGAATTTCCAGCCTAGAGAGCTCTGCTGGTCCTTCCTCTTCCCTCTCTTATTCCTGACTTTTGGTGCACTCCCTGTTGTAATGAATACTGCAACAGTGAAATTGAAAGACATAGTACCATTGTGTAAAATCTTACCATAATGGTCGATGTCCTTCTCTTCACTGTTGCAATGTTCACTCCCTCCTTCCACCCACTGGTCCATTTCTCTTTTGGATGTACTGATTATCTCTTTTTCCTTGGACAGGTGTTCCTACTGGAGCTTTCAGTTCTGAGGCTGGTATGTCCAGATGTCACCTTTATGCCCTACAGTACACGAGCATACTTGTGACATATGGCATACCTTAAAACAACCTAAAGGCTTTGGTATACCGGCCGGCTGTTGGGCTTGCCTTGGCAGGGTATCCCTATTGTAATGAATACTGTAACAGTGAGGAGAAAGGCACCTACCATTATGGTAAGATTTTACACAACTGTACTTTCGCACAGGCAGCTCAGGCACTACCCAAAATCCTTTAGGAATGCTGAACAGCTGTTTGTCCTATATGGAGGTCAAGAAAGGTCAACCTGTCTTTAAGCAAACTTTTGCAGGACTGTTGTCCTTTGCTATTTCTTTCCGTTATTCCAATTATGGTAAATCTCTTCCAGGCAAGGTTAAAGGTCACACAACTTGGACCTTTTCTTCTGTGGTATATTGGAAAGGGGTCAGTCATTTGTACTGAAGACCCTCAGATCGAGATTATTCTTGCTTAATACCCTTCTTGAAACTCAGCGATTGAAACACTTATTTTAATCTAAGATGGCGAGTTTTAAGGCTCCTGATGTCTGCCTTCCCCCTTAGAAGAAACTCAAGGGACCCCAAGATCATACCCAGTCCAGTTGTGTCTCTTGAGTCAGACATACCCGCTGACGTAGCAGAACCTGCATATATACCCTCTTACCTCTCAACTGGCTAGATGTTTGCCTCATATTTTTGTCTGTTCCTCATGAAATTTGTGGTTCTCTGGCAAATCACTGACTATTGAAACTACTAAATGACACACATTTGAGTTTCAGATTACATATCCTTCAGAAAATGAATCCTAATATAAAACCTGTTATTCTAGAAACTTTCTAAATTTAAAAGAGCAGTATTGGAAATCTGTTTCTCTTTTGGGCTGTGTCCCCTCATTATTTTAGGCTTTGAACAGATTTCTTGCTCTATGACGTTGAGAGGTAAGCCCATGGTACGTCTGATTACATCTCAGGCACCCACTACTGAGACCCTAGTGGAGACTGGTATGGAGCTTTTGAGGCCTTGTAGATGGTGAGATACCTCAAGTGATCCATGTCTCATCTTGGAGGCACAGCACAGAATCCTTTAAATCCTTGTACATGAAGTTTCTGGTATACTTATTGAAATGAGACAAGGTTCCAAACCTCCAAGGCTTGTGCAGGTGGACGTCACCCCTAAAAAGAAAAAAGAAATCTGACATCCCCCTAAGAAAGAGTGGATGGACTTCTCCCAGGGCATTAAAGTCTTTATGGCCATGAAGCCTCCTGCTTTTGTGACCCAGCTGTTTCAAGCCGCACCATAAAAGCGTGCCTTGGTTTCTTCCTCCTTTGAAGAGTATCCCAAAACAGATTTTGTTCATTCTCTGGATTGCTGTTTGAAATTTCACTCTGCTGAGCAAGTCTCTTTGGAGGAAGGGGACTCAGTTTTGCCTGACTGTCCTTTGGAAGAGGCTTCCTTTAGAGAAACTATTCAGGGCATGTTGAGACACTTTGAGTGACAGTCAAGGCAAATCTCTGAGGTACAAAAAAGATACTACAACCTTGAGGAGATGGGTATCCGGCTCCTTCGCCAGTTCCCCCAGAGCCCTTGAAGCTCTTCTTGATCCCTTTCATTCTTCTTCCTTAAAAACATGACTCTCAGCTGCCTGCGCCTAAAAGACCTGACAGGTTTTCTAAGGTTCCTGACGAACTTAAATACCTCTATAAAAATTCCACGACTGATTCTGCAGCAATATCTCTCTGCTCAGATAAGCCATCCAGGCTGCTTCCCACTGCAAATTCCCAACCGTTAAACAAGGACAGCAGGGCCATGGATAAATGGGTGCGAAAGTTTACAATTATTCCATTTTAGCATTTTGAGCTATTAATTACCAAATACAAATGTCATGTCAGAACTTCAGACAGCAGACTCTGTAAATAGCAAATGCATTTTCTTCTGTCCCAAGCTGCACAAATAGGCCGTCAACATAAAATGCTGTTATGATGCAGTGGACACTATGTCTAAGGCTGCTGCCATTAACTCAGTGATCAGACAATATGCGTGGCTACGGAGTCAGTTCAACCCTGAAGACTTAAATCAAAACTCTTGGATTCACCCTTGAACAGTGACTTTTTGTTTGGTCCACAAGCTGCCAGTCTTTTCACAAATTTACCAGAGCAAGGCAATGCTTGAAAGACTGCAGGCAGATTCTCCTCTCTATATTCCCTAGATACCATAGGAACTATCCATCCAAATCCACTTCCTTTGTTATGAGGGAACCTAGGCCCTCTCGAAAACACAGAAGAACACCTAAAAAATTTTTTCTGACGAACCACATAGGGACTCTGTTTCAGGGAAGCCTCCTTTTGGGAGCAAAATTCTTTGGCTACCGCCACCCCCACTATCAAAATGATTCTTCCTTTCACTTCAGTTCTGGGGATTGGTAAATTCAGACAAATGGGGTCTGAACATCATCAGAAAAGATGAGGCCATGTCTCGGGGAAGTGTCCCCTCTCTGAAAGGGATTCCCGCTCCTTTGCCCAGCCAGCTTCCCTTGATCCAGCCCCATTATTAAGGACTTGCTAGCACAGGGCACTTTAAAAGTAGTACCTTCATAGGAAAACGTTTTTATTCTAGGATTTTTCTTGTTCCAAGGAGGGAAGGAAGAACAATAGAGGCCCATCCTGGACTTATGTCTGCTAAGCACCTTCCTGAATGTGCCTACTTTCAAAGTACTTTCTTTACACACCATTCTGCCCTTTTATTCTTCCTCAGCCATTTCTACTAACCCTAAACCTCAAGGATGGCTATCTTAACATCCTCATCCATCCATCTTATAGGAATTACCTCAGATTCTACCTGGCTCTTCTCATTTTTAATTTACTGCTTTGCCCTTTATAAAAACTCTTGGGGCAGTTTAAAGACCAAAGTGTCTAGCACCAGTGGTAGCCTTCTGCTGCACTCAGGGAGTCCCGATATTCCCCTCTCTGGATGACTTATTCAGGCCCTGTTTACAGACACTCTTCTTGAGCACCTACATTTCACAGTACAGCTCTTAACCAATCTGATTCACCATCAATTTTCAGAAATCTCATTTCCAATCAGGGCCTAGTCTTCCTGGGTTGCAGGCTAAACACAAATGTAATATTTCCACAGGAAGAAGTCGAAAGAGTGGAAAACTTTTTCCAAACTCTCTTCTCAGTGACTCACTGCACTGCAAGAGAGATGCTCAGTGTTCTGGGGTTCATGGCTGTGTCCATCTCAGTAATCCCACTGGCCAGACTGCGTATGAGGAAAATTCAGTGGTAACTGAAATTAGTGTGGTCCCAACACTTGCATCTCTTGAACACCTTGATCTTTCTGTTGCCCTGCATCAATAAGGTGTTTCTCTCTTGGGAGAAGCAAGTTTATCTCAACCCAGGCCTTCCATTCACCCCAGCCCCTCACAACCTAGGTATCTGCACTGATGCCTCAGTCAAGACTTGGGAGCCTGGATGGATTCCTACAAAGTACAGGGGAAATGGCCACCTTCTCTCCTGAAGGAACACATCAACCTGAAATAAGAGCTGTTCTGCAGGCTGTGCAGACTTTCTCACACTTTTGGAAACAACCAGGCAATCTCCAGGCGTACACGAATAAACTCCACAATGATGTACTTAAAGAAGGAGGCACAGGGTCTTATCCTCTGTGCAGTTTGGCACAGGAAGTTTGCCAAATGGCCATTCAGTTGACCATGACCCTCAAATCAGCTTACATTCCTTCAAAAGATAATGCGTTGGTGGACTATCTAAGCAGGAGTCTTGTGGACCCCCCCCCCCACAAATGGACCCTGAACAAATAGATCTTTAACGCAGTCGTATGCCATTGGGCCACTCCACAGATAGACCTCTTTGCATATCTAAAGCATCACCAGCTCCCTCTGTTCTGCACCAGGATCCACCTTCTCCTTCCATTAGACAGGGAGGTTCCTATATGCCTACCCTCCACTGCCATTTATTCCAAGGGTCCTAAAAATCGGAAAGGGCACTCCAAAACTGCTGCTCCTGGCCCCTTTCTGCCAAGACAACATTGGTTTCCTATCCCCTTCCACCTACCGTATGGAAACCACTGGAAAATTCCAGTACAACCAGATGTAATCACCATATACAATGGTGTGCCTCTACCTCCCAACCTAGACTCTGTCTCAGTTCTTGGATGATTGGATCTTGATCCCTAAAAGACACAGACATCAGAGAAGGTGGTGCAGGTTTTATAGGAAGCCAGGAAACCCAATACCATTAATTCATACACAACCAAGTGGAATAGATTCTCCATTTGATGCAGCAAGCACATACTGGAACCACACTTATCTGAGGTCTCCACTGTACTTAAGTATTTTTGTGACTGTTAGCATTATGGGTTGGCTTACTAATGTATTAAAGCACATTTGTCAGCCATCAATGCCTGTTTACCTTTAGACCCTCCTCTCGTCGAAGACGGAGGTAAAGCTCTTCTTGAAAGGTGTCCTGCACCTTAAGCCTGCAAGGAAACTGATTACTCCACCATGGAATCTTTTTTTTTGTTTTGGAAAAACCTCACTCCCCCCCCCCCCCTTCAATCCAGCAGCATTGACTATCTTAAAATTCTGCACATAGAAAACTATCATCCTACTGCCTCTTGCGTCTGCTTGCAGGGTGTCTGTACTCCAGGCAGTCATGGCGACTTATTTCTTTCTTATTTACCACAAGAACTGGGTAATGCTTAAGACCAACCCTTCTTTCATGCCTAAGGTTGTGAATGAACTATCCCTCAAAGCCATTCATGAAAGAGTCTTACATTTCTTAGACAGTCACAGACATCTGAGGTACTTTTTGGACAGAAGAGAGAGAATCAAAAAAACTGGCCAACTATTGGGTTCTGTCATGGATGCCAAGCTGGGCCATCCAGTTTCAAGGCAAACCATTGCTTTCTGGATATAGAAGGCAGTCTTTTTCTGCTACTTGCAATATGGTCAATCCTTAACTTTCTGCCCTAAAGCACATTCCACTCAGGCGGTTGCCTCTTCTTGTGCTTTCCATAAAGGGGTTGATGCCAAGTCCATTTTGGAAGTTAATAGTCGGTCATCAGTGAAGCACTACAAGATTGATGCCTTCTTCAGGTCTAGGATGGCCTTTGCCAGATCAGTGCTCTCTGGTCTCCTGGACAGTTTCTCCTGTTCACTGTAGCCAGCCACCCCACTTTTTTTTCTTTCTTCAGCTCTGGGAATCACACTTCTGTAATGAGTTATACAACAGTGATTTCAGTTAGGACATGGTACAGTTGTGTAAGAGCTTACCATAACTGTAGATGGCCTGCTGATCACTGTTGCAGTCTATTCTCTTGTTTTTGGATCACACACATGTACATACCTTCTTGGGAGAGTTTCATACTCGTTCAAGCTATATCTCTCCAAGCTGACCAGTTTCCTGTCTTAGTTTTCTTGTATTTCGCACATACATCCATCTTTATATCCCAATACACATGAGCTGAGGTCATATGTTGGAGTAAAGCTTTGGTACCCTGGCCCAGGATATCAGGGACGAAAATCCCATCTGTGATGAAGGCGATCTACTGTTATGGTAAGTTCTTACACAACTGTACTTTCTTTTAATGTTGTCAAATGTTTGCCTCCCCTGTACAAAACCACATTAATCCATCTATATCAGTTTTGGCAACACGTCTGCCCTTCTTTTTGTTAGTATAGACATGAACTCTTCATATTCATGGTTTAAAATTGAAATGGGTCTGTATGAAGCTGGGTCTGATAGGTCTTCTCTGTCCTTACGTAGTACAACCACCACATCTTTCTTCCAAGATGTTGTTGCTTCCCCTCATTTAAAAATATTGTTAAACAAAATCTTTTTGATCTTTATGATTTTCTACCCTTAAGTATTCGTTGTTGAGCCTCATCTGCCTCTAACCTTGGCATGATTAAATCTTCCATGAATATTTCCATTTGTGCTCGTTCTTGATTTCCATATGTCTCTGCTTTATACAAATGTTCATAAAATTTCCAAAGTATCTCTACAGGATTTCTTGTTTGTTTTTCCTTGTTATAGACTCTCTAAGTTTGGCAACAACCGTTTCTCCTACTGTTGCCTGTGTTGTGCTAAATGCTTTTGTCCTCTGGAGTTGTCCTCAAAAATAGTCCTTAGGAGCATTATTTCTGAATTCATACATATTATCCAGGTACTCCCTTATTTTCTCTTTAGCACTCAGCATTTGCACCTCCTCTTCTGTGAGATTTTGTTTATTCTGCAGTACTTCATAGGTTTATATGAGCTTACTAGGTTAATGGTTTAAGAGCCTTTACAAGCCTAGCCTATATAACCCAGTTTTATCCAATATATGCCCCTAGTGGCAAGAGGTAGCATGTATTTGTGCCTATTCCTTGAGTATCTTAGATTGCCCTGTCCATAAGGGACATAGGGACTACCGGTTTGCGATTCCCCCATCCATTGATCCAAATTCCTTTTGAAGTGGGCCAGGGAAGACTTCTGCTTAATGTGAATAGGAAGCCTTTTACAAAGGAGGGGCAATCTCTGAGACACGTCTGACTTTCCAGCATGTTTTGTTTGAGTCATTTAGATCCCTAGATCAGGTGACGGTCATTCTGTTTGACTTGCAAATGTGTAACAGCTCCATCAAGGCTGGATGGTCAGGCACAGGTCACCCCTTAGTAGTCAGTAGGAGACAGAATAAAGGGATAGGACTTTTAGTCTATCCAAATAGGACATGTTGTTTGCACCCTGTATTTTCTTTGTGAGGAAGCTCCAGCTGCTGTAAGTCCCTAGTCAAGTACATACCTGATGGCACATTTTACTGTATTATTGGTCTAATGAGGATGGAGTGCAGTGGAACTTTAATATCCTTGAATCTGGATGCCATACCTTTACTTATAAGTTGTGCTACACAGAAGGACTTCCTCACCATTGTAAATACCTCTAGGCTACTATCTGTGTACCTAGCTGTTTCATTTCTGAGTCTACTCTTAGGGGTGTACTGTTGATGATGTAATTTGCAGGGGTATTTGACTTCCCAAAGTGTATGATGATGCATTTTTTGGCTTTCAGATCTGATATTGTCCCTTTCATTGTTCCAAAGCTGTGGGTCTCAGATCCGACTCACCCGCATTTCCTAGACGTTGGATCCTAGTCTTGAGCTCCTCCCTCTTCCCATAGTGTATTACACTGTGCCTTACTCCTCAGATCTCGTTTGCTGCCATAGTGGTCAGATGGGAGGATTCAGTGTCTCAAGCTGTAAGAAGTTTTTTGTTTTTACAAATTTGTCATCCTTTCCTCTAATTGTTGTCTAGATTCATTGATATATTATTTTTTTCATGCTTCTTTCCTCCCTCGGTGGCCACTTGTGGCTGTAAATGTTATTTCCGTTTCTTTTCTATTTCTGATTGTTGCTTTACCTCAGCAAGTAACCTTTTAAAAAAAAAAAAGGATTGCTAAGATGAATCTTGTTGTTCTTATCGGGCTTCCCTTTTTGCATCATGCTGGTTTTAATATCTCTTAAGAGGTTTGTGTTGAGCGGTCTCTTGCCTCCACTGTACGGGTATTCTCAGAGTGTCTGGATTTCTGCTTCCTGATTTTATTCAGTTTTTCTTGTGCTTAGGGTTTCCTGGTACATGGTTATAGGTCTTACTGGCTGAGTTGTAAACTGACAGACTTCTGAATTTCTGTCATGCCTTTGCCGATTTTCATGCTGCTCCTAAACCTGTTATTCTAAATACATCTTCCTCATAGTGTGTCTGGAATTCGTGCTCTAATAGTTAAAAAAAAAAAAAAAAGTGGAGGAGGTTAGAAATTGGGGACGAAGAGGAAGAGGTTTGGAATTTTGTAGATAAGTATTCTCTCTCCCTCTCTGTTGTGAGCCTGCTCAAGTTTTTTTTTTTAATGGTGTTCATTTGCTTGTTTCTGTCGGGGCTCAAACCCATCTTTAAAAAAAAAAAAGGGAACTACATAAGGTATTCGGATCCAAGGTTCCTAGGGCTTTCTTCAGGTACCAAGTCCTTGGATCTGTCAGGATTGGACCCATGATGCCTGTTTTCCACCTGGCTACTGTTAGTCTTTGGATCCTAAACCCTCATATCCTTCTGACTGAAGGTTAGTGAGAGACAAGAGGACTGGACAGCCTCCTTGAATCTGAGTTATCCAAAGACTTTTGGATCCTAATCTATACACCTCTTGGATCCAGTCAGTCGACTCTTTTTCCTGTTCAGATCCTGAGACTTGGATATGGCAGAGATCAGGTACCCAAGGAGAACTGGATTTTTTTCAGATTTGACATTTTCTGATCCACAGCTACTACATTAGTATTGCTTTATTTGGATCCAGTGTCTAGATTCTTGTTCTTGCTCCGTCTGTGGTGCTTTGGATCCAGAGCTGTTCGAACGTGGCTTCTTCAGATCCAAGGCTGAATATCCTACTGATTGTTGCGTGAGAATGGATGGCTGACAAAGGTTTGCCCTAGCTACTTTCTAAGTTTACAAGAGCAATATTTAAAATCTGTCTTTATTTTGGGGGACCTTTGTCCTCCATTGTCTAAGATCTTTATTGAGCTAAGAGGCTGAAAGGTCTGCCTTCACTTTCAGGGGGATACACACACACGCACACGCACACACACACACACACACACACACACACACACATATATATGGTCTCCAGAAGGTCGAACTGCTGAAATCTCGAAATGCATATGGCCGAAGCCATATGCTCGAATTTCAGAAGCTCGACCTGCTGAAAGGGAAAAAAAATAAAAAAACAATGTAACAAAACAATGTTTCTGCAGGGGGGCAAGCCCCTACTTATTTATACCAACTCCGAGATCGCACTACAGTGCAGAAAGGGAAATTTCCTGTTCTGTGCTGTATGCCGATCCCCATTCAGATGGTCGAGCTTCTGAAATTTCGAGCATATGGTCTCGACCATATGCATTTCGAGATTTTAGCCATTTGACCTTCTGAAGGGGAACTATATATATATATATATATATATATATATATATATATATATATATATATATATATATATATACACACACACGCATTTATTTATTTCTTTATTTATATATATATATATATATATATATATATATATATATATATATATATATATGGTTCCACATCATATCAAATTATCATTTCATCGAATTTCAAATCATCAAGACCAAACCGTCGAAAACTCATATCATCGAAAACTATAAAGCTGCTAGAAATAACATACCACAGAGTTTTTACTATGTTTAAATATACCAACTCCAAGGTCACACTACAGTGGGGGGGGGAAAGGTAATTTCCTACTCCACTGTAGTGCAACCTCGGAGTAGGTATATTTAATTTACGGGGGGTGTGGGGGGTGCAGGGTGGCTTGCCCCCCTGCATAAACATAGTAAAAACTGTGGGATGTTATTTCTAGCTGCTTTGTAGTTTTCAATGATTTGAGATTCGTTGATATGAGTTTTCGACGATTTGGTCTCTGTGATTTGAAATTCGATGATATGAAGTGGAACCATATATATATATATATATATATATATATATATATATATATACACACACACACACACACACACACACACACACATATATTTTCTAGTTAATAACAATAATAATTAAATATGTCCTTGGGCTGAAATTTTGAGATATTTGGCTTCCTTTTTTCGTTTGAGAGACATGGCGGCTCAGGTTGCATACTCAGTTTTTTTTTTTGTTTGTTTTTGTTTTTTTGGCTGTATGTATGAGCAGGAATTGGACATAGACTTCCCTGTACCACCTGGGTAGACTTTGTGTTTCCCCTCTAGTCTGTATGGGTGTGGAGGTTTGGATGGTCATTTTGTCGTGGCTCTGTGGAATTTTTCTTTAGGACTGGTTTCCCTTTCTTAACCAAAATGCAGGTTTGCCTCAGAGTGCTGACATCAGACCCGGAGTCACAGCCACCCGCACAGATTCTTTCTGCTCTCCCTTCTTTTGGGATGAACCTGAGACTCAAGGGCATTGGGTTGGTCAGTCCCCAATCTTCCTGGACCCATCACTTCTTCACTGAAACCCCCTTCCGTGAAGCCTGCCTCCCCTCCCCTTGTGCTAGTGTTCTGCATTGGAGTCTGCCCTCACTTCTTGAGGGCCTCCGGCTTCTCATAGGTAAGGAGATCCTTTTCCCTAGTCTGTCCCATTCTCTTTTTCTTTGTTTTGTTTTTGGTGGCTGTGGCTTGCTTCACACTGGGGTGACCATTCCCTTTTCTTCCTTTTGGGGAGCAGGTGTCCTGTTAGGCACTGTTGTAGCAAACATTGTCACAATATGGGAATTGATCATTTTTCTTTTTCCTTTTCCTTTCCCCCCTCAGTACATTCTGGTCTAGAAACAGTTTTTGGATTACTCAAGTTTACTTTGAACACTGCCACTCTGAAGTTATTTACTGCCCTCTCCAGGTCAAGGAACGTACTTCATATGACTCCAGGATATACAGTACCTCAGTAAAATAGACAAGCATTCCTGACACATCTGCGTTTTCCAATAAGAGTCAATTGCCACCTGTTCAGAACACCCTTCTTCGCTTTCCCCACAGCCCCCAGGGTTTCTGCTTAATGCTAGATACTCACATGACACCAAAGTATTTCAGGCTTTCCCCTTTTGACTGGTTGACTTCTCTCTGCCCAAATAGATATCAGCCTGTATAAGCCAGGGTTTACTAGCTTGTACATCCATAAACCCTTGAGCTTACGGAAAATCTGGCAAAATTAAATTGATTCTTTATAGCATGGAATTTTTTTTCATAGGGAACTCATTTGGGTACTAGACTCAGGTACGTCCCCACACTGAAAAAACAGATGTAGAATTTACCAAGGGTTTGTTTGTACTTCTTGTTCAGAGAGACCACAGTTAGTCTATTTTCTTTATTCTATCTATTATAACTAGAATTTTACATGCCAGCACCTTAATAGAGTTTGAGGTACAGCAGTCTGTTCTTTACCAGACTTTTCCCATAGTATGTACCCCAATTTACAAACACTGTTTTTCTTGATGAATTCATTCAGAGGACAATTTTCAGGCAAACTATCCTCCTTTTTCTGTAGTATCCACAGACACTTTTCAACTATGGTGTGGGGGAGTACATGTTAAATGAAGCTTGATCCAACCACATGGTCCCTCATCAGAGACTGAAATCACTTGTCATTGCCTCACACACGAGAGCTAGTGGAGAACACCGAAGGAGACCTAGGCCTTTTCAGGAATAGGGAAGGCACCCTGGAGGACACTGGATATACTGATGATGAATACCTTGTCCGTGATAGTTTAGGTTGTTGGTCCAACAACAGGTTAGATCCAAATTAGATAGTGTTGGATCCGATGAGGTTGAATCAGGTTATTTTTGACCAGTTGTATGGGACTTTCTATGAAAATCTGTACAGTTGAGAGGTATGCTACACACTTTTTATCTCATCCGACAGTCATGACTCACCTATTTAAAAAAAAAAAAAAAAAAAATCAGACTTAGTGCATGGCTCTTCCGGTGCTATTTATAGCCAGACAATTTGTGATCTCTTCACCTGTCCATTAAAAGTCTTAAGGCCAGTACAAAATCTAACTTATCCTGATCGGTATGTAAGAAATCAAAATCATGGACACTTTGCACATTAGTCTTCTATGCTTCTCACGCATGTCAAAAATATGAGATTCATACGTCTCTGACTCGCAATATCACGTTAAAATGAACAACTGTTCTGACAGCCATCTGCTTTGTCCATCGGGAACCAGGCTTTCCCATCCAGATTACTGCTGTTCACAGTCAAGTAAGACCCTCCCTGGGGTGTTTACCTAACTTTTGAGCGGTTGTGGTTGTTTGTTAAAACTAGTAACGTACCAGCTATACTTAATTTCAGTGGCTGTTTCCTCACCACCCCCCCTAGATAGCAACATTTGCCAAATGGAGTTTTACTTGGTTTTAACATATGCTGTATGTGGTGAATTCACTGTCTTTAACCTTTGAATCAATGACATTTTCTTCCTACAGATCAGTCAATTTAAAGGAACAAGGTTGCTCGCCCCTTGTAAAATAACCCGAATTCACAAACATCATGCTCTGCATCCTCAAAGAACAAATTGTTCCTTCCCTGTTCTATTACCGACAGTATCCATGGACGCTGGCTCCCTTCTGGCATGGTCAGGTATGCGCGCATTTTTTTCCTTTCCTGGTTCCGACTGTAATGGTATTTGGGAGCTCAGCCTGGATCTCCCATCTCAGCCAGCGGAGATCAAACTTTCCTTCAATACCCTCTAGCTGTAACTGTATGGTTTCACCAAGTCCAACAATGCTACTATGCCCAGACACTCTTCCGTGTTCGTGGCAGTTTACCTTTAGAAAGGCGATTCACACTCTGGCGAGCAGCAATTGTTCAAAACGCTGTTTGCAAAGTTTGCAAATGCCGAACGAAAAAAGGTTTGAATGTGCAATGAGCGAATGCACAGTGGCATTCGCTCATTGCACTTTTGACATTGTGGGTCAGATTGCACTATAGTGGGGTTTGGAAAATGGTCCCTTTCCCCACTGTAGTGCGATCTTAGAGTTAGAATATTAAAGTAGGAGGGGGGGTGCAGCCCCCCACGTGGGGGAACATTAAGGACTGTCGCAGTTTTCACTTTCGTGATTACGAGTCGCTCATATGAGCATTCGTACCACTGTCATTCGACTTTATAAAGGTAAAACATTCATGGCATTACCTTCCCAGAAAGGTTCCTACTGAAGTGTCACACAAAAACTAATGGAAAACATTAGACATATAGGTTTCAAAACATAACATTTGCCCTTTATTATCTACTGCTTCTGCCTTTTTTCCCTTTTCTTCTACCCCCCTTTTAAGAAAAAGGCAAGCCCTTCTTTCCTACTGTTAAACTTCATTTGGTAGCTATAATAGCCCTTTCTTTCCTTTAAGAAATCTTGCTGCTTAGATCTGCCATAAGAGCCCCTTTGGATCCCACAGTTTTGTTCCTTCAGTGTCTTGTACAGAAACCCTTGAACCGGCATTGGGTTATGAGATTTTCGTCTTTGAAATCCTCTCCCTTGACAACTATAACATTTGCAAACAATTTTGCTGTGCTATAGGCCTTGTTTACCAAATCCACCTTACATTCCTTCCTTGAAAAATAGGGTATCCCTCTGGACCATTTTCTCCTTGTTAAAGTAGATACATAGACAAACTTTAATCATTCATATAATTGTCAATTATTCTGACTTTCTCTTTAAAGGATAACAAAATTGTATTCTTTTTGCAAGGAGTAAACAATACAAGAAATCTAACCAGATGCTTATATTCCTTTTCCATCTGACTGCTTATCTTAAGCAGTCTTCGGATTACACTGGCCAAGTAGATTACTACTTGAGTTTCATTTGTTTTCTTTCCCATAATGTTTTCTAATTGTCTCATCACCCTGGAGTCCATTTTATCAGATACATGGCTTCCTTATTCACTTTTCATCCAGAACTTATATCAAGGCTGTCTGTACTGCATTCATTTGATCTAAGACTTCTACTTTGTGACACATTATAAGTTGGGCTTTGTCTCCAAACAAAGTTTCCTTTGGTTCACATTTACTTAGATATAGCCTTCTTTGAAGCCTCCCAAGAGCTGGGAATGTTGACCCACAGGTGAGGAAGAATGAAAGGGGCAACATCAGATAAAGAAGTTATGTACTTACCATAACATTCCATCAGTGCTGTCCATTTTCATTCTTCATCACCTTCCCTCCCAGCCATCCCCCAGCCTTTTCATTCCTAAAAGGATCTTAGATCATTTAGAAAATTTTCATGTTTCACATCTGGGCCTTAGTATTTCCTTTAGCTGTTCTGTTCTCAAAAAAAAGTCAGTAGGCAACAAACTCAGTCTGAGGAGTTGAAATACATTATGGGAAGGGGGAGGAGCTTGAGATTAGGATCCAAAGTGTAGGAAATGCGACAAAGTTGGATCAGAGACCCACAGATGTTGAAGAATGAAAATGGGCAACACAGATGGAATGTTATGATAGGTACATAACTTCCTGTTTTAGGCCATGGTTCTGGCACCAATCATTTGTCTGATCTTGACCATCCTTAAGGAAGTCTGTATCATTGGGGGATTCAGTGATTGCCCCAGCTTGTAGTCGTTAGCAAACCTTGTCATCCAGAGGCCTTCCATATTGGCCTTGAATTCAGCAAAGTATATTCCAAACAGGAATGGCCTCAACACTAAGTCATATGGTGCACCACTAATAACATGCCTCTTGCTGGACTTGGATTCACCCACTATAACCACATGTCCTGTCCATGAGCCACATATCTATCCAGCTGGTGATACAGGGATTTATGCCCAGTTTTGAGAGTTCATTTATAATACCGGAGTGGCAAATTGTGTCAGATGCCTTGGTCAATTCGAGGTAGGTGGTATGTACTGTTTTACCCTCATCCACGACCTTGTTAACTTTCTCAAAGAAATCCACCAGCTTCAGTAGACAAGACATGCTTTTTGCAAAGCCATATTGGATCGGGTCCTGTGTTTAGGGTTTCCCCATCTCATTATTTATCAGGTCTGTGATTATTCTTTCCATGACCTTACATGTAAGACTACTCAAACTTATAGGTCAGTAATTTCCTGAGTCAGTAGATGGTCCCCCTTTATGCAGCGGGATGACTGTTGGTGTCCTCCACTGTACTGGGACAAAAAACAGTCCAAGGCTGTGGTTAACTAGAGATCCTAATGAGTCTGATAAATCCTGATTTAAGCTGTTTAAGAGGCATCCTGGTATATCATCAGGTCCCATTGATGCTGTGTTTTTAACTTGAGAGCACAGTAGTAACCTGTTCTTTGGTAGTAATTGGTGGTGGAGTGATGGAGAGTATTTCTTTGAGAGAACTGGGAGTGATGGGTGGTAAAATTTGAGCTGAATTTGTTGGCTAGTAGATTTTCTTTATCTTCTGGATGAGCATATGTGATGCCATCTACAACTAATTCTGCACATTGTTGGGTGTTGCCCTTAAGATTGGCGACATAACTGAAAAATGCCTTGTGGTTAGCCTTAGCTTTGGAGGTTATTTTCACCTCAAAGTCTGCTTTCAAAGACTTCACTAATTCCCTGGTTTGCTTGTTTAGAATAATGAGGAATTTTTTGCTCTGTTGTGCACATTCTATCTTAGTTCTCGACAGGATTTTTTTTTCTTTAGTTACTTCTTGAGTAAATCTGTTTTTCTTTTATTTCTGAAGTGTTTTAAGGCTTCATTTTATTCCACTCATTAGCTATAACTTTTGAAGATATTTCTGTCTTTCCTAATAACTCTTGAGTAATTTCCACTACCCATTCTGTAAATAGCTCTCTTTTAATAGGTAGGGAGGAAAGTGCTAGTCTCAATTTCAGTTCTTTATCCTGCATTTCGATCTTTGTTTTTATTGCTGCATGATCTAAATAGTTATTGCAAGTATGCTGAAGATTTTCATTAAATGCATGTGTTCTTGTGAGATATGATTTCTGCCTTGTCTAACGCAGGATAGTAATATATAAATTCTGTCCAAGTTCCTACTACAGAATTTACATCTTTCATGCCAAATATTTTCATGTATTTCTTGAAATGCTACCCTCTTTTGTTATATTTTCCCTTCTAGGTCCCCTTGATGCTTCCTAATGTTTGAAAATCAAGTTCCAGTCACCACCTATAGGTGAGACACCAGCATAATCCTCCTCCCTTACCCAATAGCCCCTTACTACCACAAATCTACCATTATTGTCTTTTTTTTCTCTTCTATCACTATCATAACTCCTCTAGTAATTTAATATAATTACTCAGTTTTCCTTTGTCCCTGATAGTTTGCTGAATATCCGTCCTGAGTTCCTATCTTAGTCAAATTCACATGCTCATTTCTTTCCAGATTTATCTCCTAAAGCATTGCTATTTGTGTTCTGTATTTCTTAGTATAATTCAGTACTACTCTTTTCTTTTTTGCCTATACTTTAAGGCTATTTACATTCCAAGATATGAATGCAATAGCCATTATGATAAAAAAGCTGCTGTTTCCCACCTATTATTTCATGCCAGTTTCTTGAATGTGTAATCTGAAGTAGTTAACTTCATTTGTGCAGCAACCTTTGGGAATTGGATCCGACCTTGGATCCAAGCCGTCAGTTTTCAACAGCTTTAAATCCGAGCTCCAAGCTCCTCCCCCTACCCATAATCCCCTGCCAACCCTGACTGACCTCAGATCTAGTTTGCCGCGGTTTAGTTCAGCAGCTTGATCCAGAGTGTCCAGGCATTTTCATTCTCTTTGTGAGAAAAACTTAACTTTTATAACATTTTTCTTTAACCTTTGGTGTGAGTGTGTTTTTAGCTCCCCTTTTCTGTCTAAAAGCTTTCTTAGTTTAAATTATTTTATTTCTGTTTAACCTCCCCCTTCCTCGTGGTTCCGTCAGGGTTGTGTGTGTGTGTTTGGGGCATAGTGTGTGTGAGTTACTTTAAGTATGTCTGAGGCCCCAAAGATAATGTTTTCTAAGTGCACCGAGTGTGGCCATAAGCTGTCCCCAGTGGATGGCCACACTCGGTGTGTCTTGTGCCTTGGAGTTGAGCACCTGTCCTCTGGTTGTACCATTTGTGCAGCGTTCAACCCCAGGGCACTCAAGGACCGGAGGTCCAAGCTGATTCTGGCGGTTCTTCTGCCCCCAGACACGGCTTCTACCTCCGGTCTTCCCGTGGCTCCCACTGCAGCTGCGGCGGCTGCCACTCCTGCTTCCCTCCCCCTGGCCGGGACTCAACCTCCCACCTTAGGCCCGGAGGAGAGGGAGGCCAGGAAAGAAAGGAGGAGGGAGAAGCACCACAAGCGGCGGGCCGAGGCCTCCACTTTGCCCCCCCCTCCCCGGCTAAGCTGTCTTCTCCCTCCAGGTCTTCAGGGTCTCCTCCTTTTTGGATCCGGTCCCCGTGCTTTTCACTGGGTCCTGAGGAGGAGGAGACCCGATCTCCTTCGAGGTCTTCGAGGCGACACTCCCGCCCCGCCTCGGTAGCCTCGTCGAGATCTACTAGAAGTCTCACGGATGCAGATTTGGACTGGATGATGAGAAGATTCCTCCAGGCCCAACTGCAGATGGAAGTGCTCCTGCCTCCCCCCCTCCAAGGGGGAGCTCAACCCCCTTCTTTGCCCCGATAGCTTCTTCTCCTTCCCGTTTCCCAGGTTTGGAGTCTTCGGAGCCGGGTAGCCTTGGAGCCGGGGGTGTGTCGGCGCCGATAGTCTCTGGTACTTAAGCGCCGACACTTCCCTAGAGTCTGTCGGGTCCATTTTCTTCGGACCCGAGCTCTCGGAGCCGAGGGCTGAGCTTCAGATTCGGCGGTATCAGTATGCCTTCGGCTCCGTCCGGGTCGGAGCATACTGGTCCATTGGATCTGATCGCTTCGGCGCCAGCCCCAATCCGTCTGTCGGATCCGAGAGAGAGTCTGCTTTCAGATCCCAGAGAGAGCAGCTCTCCCTCGGCATTCGACGTGGTGGAGAGGGTCCTGTCGAGGGATTCCAGGCCCCCGACCCTTGCCACGGCTCCACCCTGCACTCCTTCTCAGTTGGGCCCGACTTCCATCACCCGGCTCCAGGGACAGCCTGCTTTGACGTCCCAGGAAGTTCCATTGGAACAAGACATTGCTGGTGAGACCTCCTTGGACAGCCCCCCCGAGGAGGTTCCTCACAAGCGAAGGTGCAAGAGGAGGCACCTGGACTCCCTCGAGTCTTTGACTGAGGACACGGATTTGGAGGAAGGGGAAGGATTCCCAAGATCACCCCCCCAAAGATGTCTCATTTGGTGACATCATGGAGATGCTCAGAATAAAGGGGGAGTGATCTGCCCCAAAGCCTACCTCGACGAATCCATGTTCCTGGAGGCGTTTGAAGCAGGCCCGTCTACCTCTTGGGTGTCCCCTCCAGCCGACCCCCTGATAGACTTGATCACTACCAGGGTGTGCAAGGAGCCGGACACTGTGGAGCCGGTCCCCAAGCGCCAGGGCAAGATCCTTAGCCCACCCTCTGACAAGTCCCACTGGAGTAAGGGTCCCTCTGTAGATGTCATGTTGGTGGCGGCGGCCACCAAGAGGGAACTTACTCAGGAGAGTCCCTCAGTTCATCCCCCAAGCAAGGAGTCTCGGACGATGGACTGCCTAGAAAAGCGGGTATTTAGTTCGGCTACCTTCTCTGTGAGGTCGCTGAACTACATGGCACATGTGCTCCGACTGCAGCTGGACCTTATCAAAGAGTACACTGCGTCGCTACCCGAGTCCATGTCCACGGAGGACAAACAATTGCACTCCACCTGGATGGCCACTCTACGATCCATATCTAACACCTCTATGTGGCTTCTGTCTCATGCCATGGAAGGAGCCGCTAGAGTCGGTGGAGTGGGCCTCGTTATGAGACGTCAGGCCTGGCTCCGACACTGGGATTTTGCGGAACCCTTTAAGGCATTGTTCGCTAATGCCCCTTTTGATGGTTCTGCCCTGTTCGGCAAAACCGTGCGAGATACCTTGGTCCAGAGCGAAAAGGATGGGAAGACGTTGTCTGCCGTCAGAGTCCGCTTCTCTGCTCCCCAGAGGTCCTTTTCTAAGAACCAAAAGGGACAGAAGAAGATGTGGTTCTGGAAGTCGCAACAGTCCCGTCCTGCTCTGTACTCCCAGCCCTTCCGCGGCAGAGGAGGGCAGGGTGGAAGCCGCCCTAGAGGCAGAGGGGGCCCGCGGAACTTTGTATCCAGGGAACCCTTCTCAAACCAACCTATGCAACACCCCTGAGAGGTTGCCCGATTGCACCACTCTGGAGGCAATCGGGGGTGTTTCTCGAAGCACCCAGCAGCTTGGGAGTCCATCACGACAGACCGCTGGGTGCTTCGCATCATATCCAGAGGATGCCAAATTCCCTTTTCTCGTTACCCACGCAGCCCCAGATTCCTCCCCAATGTCCCACCTGATCAGAGGGAGGCCGCAGCAATGGAAATCCAACACTTGCTGGAAAAAAGAGCCATCCAACACATCCCCCCAGACCAGTGCAGGTCTGGGTTTTACTCCAGGTTCTTCTTGGTGCCAAAAAAGACGGGGGACTTAAGACCGATCCTCGACCTCTCTTCCCTGAACCTGTCAGTAACCAGAGAGAAGTTCTGCATGGTCACTCTTCAATCTATCCTCCCCCTTTTGCAGGAGAACTATTGGATGTGCTCTATAGACCTCAAGGATGCATCCTACCACATTCTGATGGACAGGCAGTCCAGGAGGTTCCTCCGCTTCCGGCTGGGAGCCAGTCATTTCCAATTCAGGGTCCTCCCCTTTGGTCTCACCACAGCCCCCAGGGTGTTCACCAAAGTGTTAGCAGTGATAGCGGCCCACCTGAGGCTCCAGGGAATTCAGGTCTTCCCGTACCTGGACAACTGGCTCCTGACTGCCCCGACAAGGCATCTACTCTGTGCAGCCAGAAACTACTTTCTTTCTTTAGCTCCCAGGCTGGGGATCACTGTCAACATAGAGAAGTCGTCTCTAACTCCGGCTCAGACTATAGACTTCATAGGGGCCAGATTGGACACAAACAAGCTCCTAGCTTTCTTGACCACAGACCGACTACTATCCCTGAGACTACACATGCAGTCTCCAGCTCCCCCTGCGGAATTGGTCCTGAGGGCTCTTGGCTCGATGGCGGCAGCAATCAACCTACTGCCAATGGCACGTTTGAACATGAGGGTCTTGCAATGGACCCTCCAGTTCCAGTGGTCCTTTCTTCACTATCCTCTGAGCCATCCCATTCCCATGAGGAGGGCCTGCAAGAGGGCCATCCTGTGGTGGCTCCAATCTCCGAACCTCCAGCAAGGACGCCCCTTTTCTATGACCCCTCCACTAGCCACGGTGACCACGGACGACTCCCGCCTCGGGTGGGGGGGCATTGTTCGGGCAGCACTTCAGGAACACCTTCCTGTAGGAACGATTGCGATTCAGACGGACAACATGTCGGTTGTCTGGTACATCAACAAACAAGGGGGAAACCAGGTCTTACCCACTCTGTCGAGAGGCCCTGAGGGTGTGGGAATTGGCGATCTCCACCAACCGCTTTCTCATAGCAACGCACATTCCGGGACGGTCCAACATTTTAGCGGACAAACTAAGTCGCACCATCCTGTTACCATACGAGTGGTCTCTGAATCCCAAGATAGCGAATCGGATCTTCGCCAAATGGGGTCAACCCTGTTACGATCTCTTTGCCCCTCTCTCGAACACAAAATGTTATGACTACGCTCTCATGTCCCCCTCCGGGGAACCCCCGAGTGATGCTCTGGTGCATGCTTGGCCTCCCGGTCTTCTTTATGCTTACCCTCCTCTTCCTCTGATGCTGAAGTTTCTGCAGAAAGCCAGTCGGTTGGGGAGCAGGATTATCCTCATTGCCCCGTTTTGGCCTTGTCAAACCTGGTTCCCTTACCTTTGGTCTCATCTGGTGAATCCTCCTTGGATTCTGGATCCCCGTCCGGATCTAATATCCCACCCCCTAGATCTCCCAGTCCCGAACCTGGACAGCCTCAAGCTCACAGCTTTGCTGCTCCAGTTCCACTCATAGCTAGGACTCCTGGTATATCTTCCCCAGTTAAAACCATTCTAGTAGCAGCGCAAAAGCCTTCTACTAGAAAGATCTATAGCAGCAAATGGAAACATTTCTCCATTTTGGCGGAACGCAAAAAATTGGATCCTTTTACAGCTCCTTTGCCCGCTGTATTAGACTTTGTCAGTACTGTTTCATCAGGGGGCTAGTTCCTCCACAGTCAAGGTCCAACTAGCAACTATTTCTCATTATCACGTTGGAAACTAATTGGGCCCTTTGATCACCGCGAAATTGTGTAAGACCTTTTTGAAGGGCACCTTTCTGGTCAGACCCCCAGTGAAGGATGTAGTTCCTCCTCGGGATTTAACGCTGGTGCTTCAGGCCTTGACAGCTCCCCTGTTTGAGCCTGCAAATTCCATAGATCTTAAATTGTTGTCATGGAAAACAGCCTTTCTTGTCGCCATCACCTCAGCTCGAAGGGTCTCTGAATTACAGGCCCTCTGTGTAAAACCCCCATACTTGACCTTTCACAAGGGTAGAGTTTACCACAGGACCAATCCCTCCTTTCTTCCCAAGGTTGCCTCTGAGTCGAACATTAACCAGTCCATCAACTTGCCGGACTTTTTTCCTAACTACCATAACAAAGGGGAATACAAATTACACTCATTGGATGTGCATAGACAACTTAGCTTCTACATCCACAGGACATCTGGTCATAGGAAATCCGACCAGTTGTTCGTCTCCTTTGCCAAATTTAACTTGGGTAAATCTGTGTCTAAAGTCACACTCTCTAGATGGATTTCACAGTGTATCCTTTTAGCATACGAAAATTCGGGCAGGCCCGCACCTTAGGGAGTCCATGCCCACTCTACTAGATCTATGTCTACCTCAGCGGCTTTTAGAGCTAGAATTTCTTTGGATGATATTTCCTCGGCAGCCACTTGGGCTTCATCTCATACTTTTATCAATCACTACAAATTGGACATTATCTCAAGAGGGGAGAGCATCCTTTGGCTCTGCAGTGCTCCGGAACATCCTTCCATGAAGGCCGCCCAACTTTCAGGTAGCTGGGGACTCTGTCCCAAAGGTTGCTGCACAAATGAAGTTAACTACTTCAGATAAAGAAGTTATGAACTCACCATAACGTTCCATCTGAGTAGGTAAACTTCATTTGTCAGCAACCGTCCCTCCCTCCTGCCCCCTCACTTGCAAATGTTCTCATACTCAGGTCCATGGGTTTTATCCACTTATCTTGGGATTAATCTTTGTTAGCAGCTTCTGCTGTTGGGCAAACATGGTCTGAGGTCAGTCAGGGTTAGCAGGGGATTATGGGTAGGGGGAGGAGCTTGGAGCTCGGATCTATAGCTGTTGAAAACTGCCGGCTCGGATCCGATTCCCAAAGGTTGCTGACAAATGAAGTTTACCTACTCAGATGGAACGTTATGGTGAGTACATAACTTCTTATTTCTAACTTGTGTTACAGGCACACACTGTTTGGTAGACTGATCTTTTATTCATTTGTTGTTTTTTTTTTCATCTCCATTTGAACTTAAATCACATTTTCAAGACTTTTTTGTTTATTGAAAACCCTCAAAAAAAATAAACTAAGTACATTTTCATAATACATCATCCCCTATTAACTCTGAGTAAAGAAAAGTATCAGTATCTTAAAAAAGTGTAGTTTAACCCTCCAGATAGGAACATTTGCCCTTGATTGAAAGCTGCACCCACAGGCATTACCTAACCTAAAATTAAGGTTGCCAATGCTAAAGGGTGTGCTGCAGCTTCTGTTAATTTCTTACCTCTTTTCACTAAATTGTGCACTGGTTTAACAAATGCATTAAAGTATTAAGGCTGCTTGGGAGGCTTCCGTCTCTTATTCACTTTCCATAATTTCAAACTTTGTTTTTCACTGAACTGCTTGCCATTTTACCTTTAAATGTTGCATTTATCTCAGCAAAGAGTGCTAAGGCTTGACCTAAGCTAGCAGGTTGGCTCATCCGCAGATAGGTGAAAACTCCATCCATTAGTTGTTCCTCAGACCAGTTATCTGTTGCCACATATCTCTCTGGTGTAGCATCTACAGCCACTGTGGACTGCGGGTCAGCTACATCTTCAGTGGCTTTTGGGGTCCCCTCGGTGGGCAAGGGAGATTCTCTCTTGGCTCTGAGAGAAAGAACAGGGAAGGCTTCCCTGTTTTGTCAGAATATTGTGCCCATCCATGGGGATGCTGCTACTGTCATTAACACTGCTGGCTGCATTTTCCTGTCAAAAGTAAACCAAAACTAAGCATGTATTTACTCACCATCAAATCTTCTTAGATAGGAGTAGGTTACAGGATCTTGAGGGTTTAGTTCAGGCTGTTAATTCTTATACAATAATTTCTGATAGAGGGATGCCTCCTTTCCTGAAGAATCTGGACAAGGAGGATCAAGGGGACAGACACAAGGTTTTCTTCTCAGATTTCTGATTCTGAGGAAAGCTCAGTTTCTCACTGTCCCTGTGGGGAGTTCTCTTTCTCTCAGACTGTTTCTTTTAGAATGTGCTAGAGTTTTCAGTGGAAGAACATTGAGGTTTGTCAGCCCTTCGGAAAATTTTGTGTGCTGTTAAAGAAGGAATTTCCAGAATCTTCACCCATTCCTTCAGTTCTGTCAACTTTGGAGGATATGTGTTACTGCATACAGTTAACCTTTCAGTTAGAGAGCTGCCCCAAAAAGGCAGATAGGATGTATAAAGTTCCCCAATCTTGAGTTTTTATATATTCTATGCAAACTTGTTAGTACAGCTATGGATTATTTAGTTAATCCATCTGCTGCTAAACACTTGGAAATTTCCAGTCCTACTCTTTCTGATTAGGTTGGGAAGCTTATTGACAAGTAGGGTAAAAAGTGTATGCTTCTGCAACTTTGATTTTCAGAATTTTGACTTGTCAGACTCGTATATTAAGTTTTTTTCTGTCTAAATGTGAAAGTATAGGGAACATTTCCTATGAGGAAAAATCTGCTTTAAATAATTTAATGTCTTCTATTGTTCAAATCATTACTCATTGTGCACAGTGTTTGCATGGCTCTGTTACTTTTTCCAAGGCTGTGGCCGCTGGTACTCTTTTGGGGAGGGTTTGCATGATAAACAATGATATTTTAGGATCTTCTTTGTTAGAGATTTAGTTTTGGCCCTTCTGCTACAGAGATGATAAAAAAACTTTGATGGTAATGGTAAGCTGGTGCAAGGAGTCTCTCAGATTTTTCAGTCTTACTTTTTCAAGTTTTCCAAGGGATTCTCTAACTCCTTATCCAGTTTTGGTAAATAACAAAATAAACAGACTCAACAAAATATAGTTAAGCAGACATTTAAGAAGAAATGGCAGGGGGGTTCCAAGAAGAATTCTTTAAACTCCCAAAACCAAGGACAGTCAAAGTGACTTTGTTCCCCAGTTCCAGCCTGGTATCCTGTTTCTTCTTCCAGAAGGTTAGTCTTGCTCTTCTTTTTAGCAACATATAGTTTCAGACAAATCAATTCTGAAGATTATTCATCAAGCTATAACAGGGCAGTGGGAGGAAATTCCTCCTTCCCAAGGGGCAGTTCTTCATCCTCCATACCAGACTGCCTTGTTTCCACTTGTCCTCCATCATTTGCTGTCTCATGGAGCGATTGAATCAATTTCCATTCCCAGGTGGGAAAGGAGTTTTATTCAAGGATGTTTTAGTACCAAAGAAAGAAAATGCTTGGAGACCAGTTCTGAATCAATATTCTTAAATCTGTTTGCGATAGTGCCCACATTCAGTATGATGCCACTTCACTTGTTACCTCTTATTCCTCATTCAAGTTTGCTTGTAACATCAGATACTTAATTACCACGTTCATATTCATCCAGATTTCAGCCATTTCTTAAGATTGTGTGTCTGGATCTCACTATCAGTTTTTTGTCTTACCTTTTGAGCTCTCTATTGGAGCAAGAATGTTCACAGAGAGTTCAGGTCTAGCTCCAGTAATAGCTCATTGCGGGCTATAGGGTATTCTCATTTTCCCTTATTTAGATGACTTGCTTATCTTTAGAGTCTTTTTCAACGTATGATGTTTCTCCCTCGTGTGTGAGAATTCTCTTAGAGAAGCTGCGATTCCAAGAGAACATTCAGAAGTCTATCTTCATTCCTTCTCACAAGATTGTGTTTCTTGGATGTCAACTACACACCACAGTTCAAAGAGCTTTTCTTTCACAGGAAAAATAGATCTTAAACCTAGATCTAGTTCTAGAGTCTTCTACCCAGATTTTGGTCAGCAAGAGGGAATACCTCAAAATTTTGTGTCTCATTGCTTCTATGATAATCATGATACCCCTGGCAAGACTCCACATGAGTAACAGTGGTATCTGAAGTCTCTGGTCCCACCACCAACATCTCTTATCTTTTCAAATCCAGTGCTGGGATTTGTCAGAAGGGAAATTACTTGTTGGAGACAACTGATATCAATAAGTCCAAATCTCAACTTCTCCCTTCGTGTTCCAAAGCAGCCAGTCACCACAGACCCCTTGAACTTTTGCTTGGGGAGCAGTTTCAAGAGGGATGCAAGTACAAGATGCAAGTCACCAAGGGCAGATTCAAGCACGTAAATATAAAAGAAATGCTTATCCTTATCAAAGCATTTAACTGTGAATCCTCTTTGGTCCCCGGGACCTCGTCAAGTTGTTATAGACAGTACCACAGTCATGTAATACATTAACAAGCAAGGGGGATCCAGGATGTACCCCCTCTGCAGGCTAGCCATGTTAGCTTGTGATACAGCTTCACAGCACAGTGTCACTATGCAGGCATCCTACATTCAGTCAGAGCAAAACTGTATGGCAGGCGAGCTGAACAGGACAAGAGAAAACCATCACAAATGAAAACTAGATCAACAGGTCTGCCAAGGTTTGATCCATCTGTGAGGTTTCCTCAAGTAAGCTTCTTTGCCTCCTCTCTGAACAATCAGCTGGCAACATTCTGCTCCAGGACTCCATGCAAGAAGGTCTGAAAGAAAGATATTTTTCTTTTCCTTGCGCAGGAATGTTTCTCTATGCTTTTCTACCTTTACCCTTCCTTGTGTTTGCTCCTTTCTGAACCAAGCAGATATGACTCTCCCTTTTTTTGGAAATGGCATGGAAAAATTGCAACAAGCTTCCTCACAAGCATGATCTATTCTCACAAGAAGAGCAGTGTTTTATAAACCTGATAACAATCAACTTCAGCTGACTTCCCTGTATGATGGTCTTAATTTCTTTTAGGCACCTGTTTAATGAAGTCATGCAGCATGCGCTAATGAAGGCAGAAATGCCTGCTACTAAAAAATTATATATTAGATGGAGAAGGTTTTCTAGTTGTTGCCAGCAATATAACTGCCAGCCATTCAGAGATAGTTGTAGTTTGTTTTTTATAATTTTTGTGAGAATTACTATCCTAGTCCTCTGTCAGTGTTCATTTATCGGTCATTTCAGAGTGTCTGCCAATGGATCCTCCTTTTTTAATGCATTCTCATGTCAACATTTTTTAAAGGGTTTTGTTTAAGAGGCCTCCAAGAAAACCAGTGGCCTTCCTTGGTATCTTAATTTTGTGTTAGAGACGCTAACACTTGCCCCATTTAAACCAGCTAATCTGGCTGACTTGAGGTTCTTAGCATGGAAGACAGTTACTCTGATCTCTGCAAGGAGTCTGTCAAAGTTTCAAGCTTTTATGGTGAGTCAACCTTATCTCTTTTTCCACAGGGACAGGGTTTCTTTGAAATCTAATTCTTGTTTAATGCCTCATGTTGTTATCCAAGTTTATTTTAAGCCAAGCAATCCAGCTCCCCATTTTCTTTCCTAAACTCGAAAATGAAGGAGAAAGGACATTCCTTAATTTAAATGTCCAGAGATAACTCTGGCACTATCTTGACAGCACTAAATCTTTCAGATCTTCAGATCAGTTGTTCATTTATTGTGAAGACAAGAACAAGTAGCAACTTGTGTTAAAACAGAGTTTAGTATTTCCAAATGGTTGTCTGAGGTTGTTACCTTTTGTTATACTCTCCCCAACAAAACAATTCCAGGCAGAGGGAAAGTCCACTCTGCCAGGGCCTTGGGTTAATTTATGACTTTTTGGAATGGGTTGGATTATAGATGTATTCTAGAATCTGCTATCTTATGTACATACTTAAAGCACTATAAGCTTTGCTCCTTCTCTAGGTCTAAGTCAGGCTCAGGGGCTCCTGAAACCTTCTCCTTCCACCTGCCAAATGTAATTAAGCAAGGGTAATGTACCCATATAGCTTATGCTACTGCTTCAGTGATAAATATGACAGAGATAGTACAGTTGTGTAAGTAAATTTGTCATAACCGTAGGTATTTAAATGATCACTGCTTCTGTAGCCACTGCCTCCCATCCTTCCCCCTTGTTTTCTGGTATCTTGTTTATGGCAGGGTGTGGTTATTTTGTTCTTCCTAGTATTGCCTTTAAGGCTTAGCCTTCCTATATTGTTGGCAGGAAAGCTCTGAAGGGCTTTGTACCCAAACTTGTCTTTTTAGTAAGCTCAGCTTGAGCTGCCAGACAATTTGGACACACGGAATATGCCCTGAAGCTTTGGAAGCTGACAAGCTGTTTATTGCAGCTGACTACTGCAGCAGTGATCATTCGAACATCTACTGTTACGGTAAGTTTAGTTACTGAACTGTACTGTAGTTGTAATCAACTTCTGAGCTTTTTCTCTGAAGTATTTTCCTTCAGAACATTGAAAAAAGTTTCACTGGCAGTCTTTCTTTGAACTTTACTGTCAGAAGAATGAGAAGCAGATTTCCTTTCTGCTTGCTGGCTCAATTTTTGTTAGATAAATTTTATTTCCTCCTTAGCCTCTTCTGCATCAAAAAATGTATTTGATCCTTCAGGAAAAAATACTCAGAAAGGGTACAGCAACTCAAATCTCTCAGCTGCCTCTCAACATCACACAATTGCATGGATAGTTCTGCACCTCTCTTGCCTGGTGTACAGGAAATAATCATTTTCTACAAACCCTCCCTGTGTCAGAATCAACACTTTATGCTGGTATTATTGCATCTTAACTACTGTAGGTCTTGGTTGCATTCTCATGGCCAGGTTTGGAGCATACACTCCATGTGCCCTTTAAATTAACAGATTGTGCTTGGAACACTAGTCCAGTTGTTTATTTGTTCTTTCTTAAAATTAATAGTCTTTTCCTTCTAGTTTCTGTGGTACAGCTGAAACTCTAGTTTTCTCTGCATGCACTGACTTCTGACTCTGCTATCTTTTGAAACCGCTCTTCTTGGAAACTCATACTCAACCATTTTTTTCTTCATTTCATCTTCTGATTTTTTATAGTTTTATCAGCTCATCTGAACAGCTAATTAAAGCTTATTCTATTTTTTCCAGACTTTTTTTTATTTGAGTTGGTATATTCCGTCAGTGTTTCATTGATTTTAATCACGTGAATGCATTTGAATAATTTTTTCTTCTAAATTACTGGAAGCCATCTATTAAACCAGTGCTAAAGCTTGAACTACTTTTTGCTGAGCAGCTGCAGAATTCTTCTCAGACGGTCTTTTCTCTTCGCCTTTTCTAATTGATTTTCATTTAGGTCTTCCAGATTTCTTTGATGGATCCAGGCAGTTTACTTACGAGCCAGTAACCAAAGCACTCTTTTTTTCTCAGTTTCTTTTTTCACACTTGGAGAGTTGAAGTTAAGCTGTTGATCAGTATATAGCCATTTTGGGAAAACCTCTGCCTTCCTATGTCTTTTTAATTTATCAGGGATTAAATCGATTATGCCTCAAAAGCTTTCAGCTCAGGTCAGTTTTTTTTTTACACTGACTATTGAAGCAAGATATAAACCGTACTTGATGAAATTGCATTGGCGTGTAAGTATCACTTTAAGCTTATTTTTAGCGTAAGGACTTTGGTTTGCTCTCTCCTTACTATCATTATATCCAGAAGTGCACCATCATAAAGACAAGGTAAGTAAATAATTTAAATGTTCTGTGGAACTTTAGCTGTTCCAGCTTATGTAGTATGCAACAGCCAAGGGTATTGGTTAGAGTGAACTGTTAAGTTTGTCAAACGTTTGAAATATGCATATATTGCACTGGTTACCAGTTTTTTTTGTGATCACCGAAGTGTTGTTCACTTGTAATTAGTTATTTAGAAATCTGTTTTTCCTCAAGGGTTGGTTAGTTTTTACTGCTCTATTTTCATGATTTAAATGGCAAACATGAGATTCAAGGTTCTCGCGTTCTGTTTATAGTTTCCAAAAGTTAGGGACATTTGCTTCTGCTGATTAGTTGAGATTCAGAAAACTGTTCTTATGTACACATTGTATAACTGTGCTATTAAGACTGGACTTAAACTTGGTATGTGAGGTGTCAGTGAGTCAAACCACCATACTGCTGGTTCATATAGAGTTTCAGAAGCAGGGTTTATGGTAGGCATATTGCAAGTTGCACCTTCGCAGATTGTGAATTGCACCTTGTATAACATATGATATGATATGAGAGAGAGCTTCAGAGACCGTTCATGGTGCATAATGGGTGAGCTTGTTACACCAGTATAATGCTGATGCATGAATGAGATCCTGAGACAGGGATATTCATCATTAAATCACTTTTGCAGTAGCTTAAGTTATATGGGTTATTTCCTGCCAGTGACGACAGCTGGCAATCATCCAAAGCTTTAGGTCACCTTCCATGCATGTCCCTCCACCAAGTGTTGCTCCACCAAGGTTAATCAGATAAGTACCCCTCTGGAAAAAAAATGTTCCACTGTAGCAAAACAGACTAAGACCTGTGTTTTTAGTGGTTGTCATTAAAAAAATTTACTTCACAATAGGCAATTTTTTCTCAGGTGTACTTGCTTGGAGAAAACAGTTTAAAATCATTTTTGTGTAAAATGCTGGAATATTTTTTGAAGAATTGAAAATATGGGCTTGGACTTGAGTTTTTTGGGGTTGTCACTTAAAGTTTTACTTCAGAACTTTAAAATACTTGTCAGGCACTTCACTGATGTTTTATGGCCCTGTCAGCCACTTATCAGGCACTTTTGTCAGCTATGGAGCAGGATTTGGGCTGTTTGGTCCCCTCCCATCCAGAAGAAGAAGGTTTTATGAGAGTGTTTGGTAGTCAATACCATCTTCCGCATTGCCGTAGATGCCATTGAGTGACTCTGCTTTCATCAAATCAGATACCCCGGACTGCTCATTGTCTTCTCTTGATCTCACTGGCACTGCTCCTTGAGAAGCTGCTAAGAACTGAGAGGTAGGCACATCCCCTGCAGCTGTTGAGATGTCTTCTTCAGGCAAGGGAGATCTATTTTTGTCTACCTCAGGGGAGATGGCAGACAGCTGCTTTACTGTGAAGTTGACCTAATGAGCATGATTCTTCAGGAAAAGACCCATCCTTGGGTCGTTCTTTTTCTAGTGGGTCTCCTAAGAAAAGAAAACAGAAAGAGATATGTCTTAGCCTGTTTCACATAGGAAAGATGGGGAAGATTGGTTGGGTTTTGTTAAGGGCTGATTTCAAACCTTCCATTCTTTAAATTCTGATTTTTCATTGAGTTTTAAAAGCAAAATATTTATTTCTCTTTCAGATACTGATCCTCATTCTGAAGTAGAGGAATTAGACTGGAATTGTATTTTTCCATTGCCTACACCACAGAAAAGGAAATTTGATTCTGAAGAAGTCTTCCTCCGCATAGTTCTTTTTTTCTGAAACTATAGCCAGAATGAAATACTTGTTTCAGTGGAAAAAAGGCTGAAATTCCAGTCTCTTAGCAAAAATATAATGACTTGTTAGTGCTTGATTTTCCTAAGCCTACAGTTTTCACCTGTCATACCTACTGTAGAGGATGTTTTCTTGAAATCCTGCATGTATTATGTCTGGCAAAATTCTTCCTAAGAAGTCTGATAGATTATATAAGGTCCCCCAGACCCATAAATATCTGTTTTCAAATCCTAAATTTCACCCTGCATTTATTTTTTGGCAGTGCCATCTGTTGCCAAAAGTTTTGTGCGTCTTAATTGCATCCCTTCTGACAAAGGTGGAAAAAGATTTTGATAAATTTAGGAAAAAATTTATATTTTTCTACTTTAGCTTTCAGAATACTGAATCGTCATGCTCAAATGTCAAAACTTCTGCTTGATTCCTTTGAAAATATGTTAGTTAACTATTATACCATGATCCCCCCAAAACGTGCACGCTGATTGGCCAGCGTGCCCGTTTTAAATCGAGTTATACTAATGGAAAAAGGTCCGGTCGCCCGGACTTTTTTCCATTAGTATAACTCGTTTTTTTTAAACACTGTCTCGCTATGTTAAATGGGTTTAACATAGCGAGACAGCTTTAAAATAAGCAACGGAGTCTCCGTTGCTTATTTTAAAGCTGTCTCGCCATGTTAAACCCATTTAACATAGCGAGGCAGTGTTAAAAACGGAGAAAGCAAGATCTCCGTTGCTTTTTAGTCTCGCTATGTTAAATGGGTTTAACATGCGAGACAGTTAAAATAAGCAACGGAGATGTCCGTTGCTTATTTTAAACTGTCTCGCTATGTTAAACCCATTTAACATAGCGAACTAAGCAACGGAGATATTGCTTTCTCCGCTTTTGCTCAACTCTGATGTACTGCGCAGGCGCAGTACATCAGAACTGCCGGATGCCAGACATCTGCGGAAGGGCAGTAAACAGGCATTATACTATGCCATTATTTAAGAAAAGTAACAGTTTCTTTTCTTAAATAATGTCATAGATAATAGCAATAACCACTTCTGGGTGTGGGTAATGCTAAATTTACCCACGGTTGGCTTTGTTTGGCTCCTCGACCAAACCACGCCAACCGTGGGTAAATTTAGCATTACCCACACCCAGGCGTGGGTTATTGCTATATTAACCCCTCTTCTTCAAAGATTAAAGGATCTCTGAATTATTTAATAGCTTTTATTTGTCAGGTGACCAAATGCACTGAAGTTGTTCATATGACTGTGCTGATGCTGTATCCAGAGCAGCTGCGACTAGATCAGTAATGAGAAGATATACTTTGTTACGTTCACAGAATTTACCAGATGATGTCAACATTGAGACTTTGAATTCTTCCCTAGATTGGCAAGTGTTGTTTGGCCCCTGTTTTGCTGAGGTCCTTAAATGATTTGATGAAATAATAAAGCTAACACAGGGCGTCACTCAGATTTTTCAACTCAGCTTCCCAAAGTTTACCAGGACCTGTCATTCCAAATTCAAGATCCTTTGATAGGAAACAGAACATGTAGTCTCAGCAAGGAACAGGCAAACAGATTTTTAAAAAAGCAATGGCAAGGAGGTTCAAAAAGAAGGGGAAGCCTCCCAGAATCAAGGACAGACAAAAAGGCAGACTTGACTATATGCCCGATCAGGATTTTGCTTCCCTTCCCACCCTGATAAATCATTAAATCTTTTCTAAAGTCTAGGCCTTCATATTCCTCAGTGGCAACAGATAACCTCAAACACAGGAGAATCATTCAGAAAGGATGCATTTTGCAGTGGGAGCCCATTCTTTGCTTTCAAAGTATTCCATATCATCCTGCAAACCAAACATCACTGTTACCTTTAGTTCCGACACAGATGCTATGTCTAGAGATCATATAACCAGTTCCTCCAGAACAAACGGGGAAATTATTTTATTTAAAAAATCTTTATTGTGCCAAAGAGAGAGAGGGCTTCTAGACCTTTCTTTTCTAAACCTTCACATCAAAGTCCCAAAGTTCAAGATGGTTTAACTTCAGTTTTTGTTATCCCTCGACTTGCCTATCAGCTTTCTGGTAACTCTAGATTTAAAAGATGCTTATCCCATCCCATTTCTCAAGGGCTTCAGGCTTCTTTGTAAGATTTTCTGTGTTTGGATAACATTTTTAGTTCTCTTAAAGTTTGGAATCTGATCTTGTCAAATTTCATTCGTTCCTCAACTCTTGTGTTCAGATCTGATCCTTGAATCTGACTCAGCCGCTTCTGTTAGCTTGTGAATCACTGAAAACTATTGCACTCCTCCCCTTCGCATAATGCCCTAGTTCCTGACATACCCCAGATCTCTTTTGGGACCATAGAGCATATCTCTCAACCTTTCATCTCCAAAATGAGGAATACTACCTCTCATAATGTGAAACAAATGGGCAAAATGTGGAACACCTACTACCAGCTTAGTAACAACTTCAACTAGGAAGCTCACAGGATGGTTAAAATGTGCTACTTTATACATATAAAAAGTTATTTTGATGAATTAAAATTATTCAGTATTATTTGCCATAGATTTCAGTTAAAAATTTGTAAATCTGAATGTGTGACAGACTCTCTCACTGTGGAATTTTGAGGAACATGGTCTTTTTCATACCCAAAATGAAGAACATTCCTCGTAATGAGGTACACTTCAGCGGTATGCCTTAGAGTACAGATGTGGTCACTGGTTCTGCTCTCGAGTTTGTAGCATTTTTTGGGGTACTATGAATTTATTTCCTTTAGTTTATTAATACAAGATCTGAAGTAGGATATTCATTTGTCTGCAACCTGTGGGTTATGGATCCGATATCGGATCCGAACCGGCATGGTTTTCCAGCTATGGATCCAAGCTCTCAGCTCCTCCCCTCACCCATAATGCCCTGCTCTACCCTCATGACCTCAGATCTTGTTTGCCGCACTGGTAACTGGATGTGGGTACATAGCTCTCAGCTAAGTGAACTCTTTTCTTGTTTAAAAATAGAAAATTTTTTGATTCTTTAACTAAATTTGTGTGGAAGTAGTAGGTTTCCCTTTAATATAGACTGTTTTGAGTTTATTTTAAGTTAAAGTAATAATTTTTATTCCCTCCCTCGCTGTAGAGTGTGTGTGTAGGCCTGTGTGTTTTTGTTGTTTAAGTTACTTTCTGTAACTTTAGGTTTTATAGATTATGGCTGAACAGCCTAAATCTATATTTTGAAATGCTCGAGTGTGGCCATAAGCTCTCACCGGCTGATGGCCACACTCGTGTGTTAGTGTCTTGGGGTTGAACACCTCACATCTGGTTGTTCCATTTGTGCAGGGTTCAACCCCAGGGCACTGAGGGAGCGGAGGTCCAAGCTGGTCTTGGCGGGTCTTTTACCGCCGGACTCGGCTCCGGCCTCCGCTCCTTCGGGGACTACTGTTTCTGCAGTTGTTCCCCCTGTGGCACCCCCTCCTGCTCCTGGGACTCAAACTCCCGCTTCTGGAGAGGAGAGGGATGCAGCTAAAAAGGACCGGAGGGAGAAGCACCACAAGCGGCGGGCCGAGACCTCTGTTTCGGCCCCGCCAGCCAAGCGGGCTTCTCCCCCGGCTCCGTTGTCGGTTCAGTCTCCTCCTTCTCGGCTCCGGTCCCTGTGTGCTTCTCACCGGGTCCTGAGGAGGAGGAGACCCGTTCTCCGTCGAGGCTATCGAGGAGGCACTCCAGGCCTACCTCGGTAGCCTCTTCGAGATCTACCCATAGCCTTTCTGATGCTGATCTGGACCGGATGATGAGAAGGTTCATCCAGGCCCAGATGCAGATGGGAGTGCTCTTGCCTCCCCCCCTCCGGGGGGGAGCTCAACACCCTTTTTTAAGCCTATTGCTCCTTCTCCGACCCGCTATCCGGGTTCGGAGCAACTGGAGCCGAGCAGCCGAGCCGGGGAAGGTCGGAGCCGATAGTACTGGTACCGGACCCGACCCTGCCCTCGAGTGCGACGGAACCGATCTCCCGGAGCCTGGATCCGAGCTTCGGATCCGGGGGGATCAGTGCGCCTTCGGCGCCGGCTGTGTCGGAGCGCACTGTCCTTCGGATCCGAGTGCTTGGCGCCGGCTCCGATCCACTCTTCGGATCCGAGGGAGCCGATTGTCGGATCCTTTGGTCGAGGTCGGCTCCCTTCGGCTTTTGATGTAGTGGAGAGGGCTCTGTTGAGGGTCTCCGGACCCCGGCACTTGCTTTGGCTCCGTCCCGCGCTCCTCTGCACTGGGCCAGGCTTCCACCATCCGGCCCCTGGGACAGCCCGCTTTCTGTGCCCCAAGTTGCTCCCATGGAGCAAATTGCTGCTGCGAGGACTCCTCTGACAGCCCCCAGAGGAGGCCCTCGCAAGCATAATGCAAAAGGAGGCACATTGACTCCCGAGTCTCTCACTGAAGACACGGACTTGGAGGAAGGGGAAGGCTCCCCACGGTCACCCCGAGGATGTCTCCTTCGGAGACATCATGGAAATACTCCGTATTAGGGGTGGTCTGCCCCAAGTCTTCCTCGGACGAGTCCGTGTTCTTGGAGGCATTCAAACGGGCCCGTCTACCTCTTGGGTGTCCCCTGCCGACCCCCTGGTGGACCTTATTACCACCAGGGCGTGGAAGGAACCGGACACCGTGGAGCCAATTCCCAAAAGACCGGATAGGATCCTTAGTCCGCCCTCCGACAGGACCCATTGGAGTAAGGGGCCTCCTGTAGATGCCATGTTGATGGCGGCGGCCACAAAGAGGGAACTGGCTCAGGAGAGTCCCTCAGTCCACCCACCGAGCAAGGAGTCTCGGATGATGGACCGCTTGGGGAAGCGGATGTTCAGTTCGGCGACCTTCTCGGTAAGGGCGCTGAACTATTTGGCACATGTTATTCGGATGCAGCGAGATCTTATTAAGGAATACGCTGCATCCCCCCCTGAGTCCATTTCGGAGGAGGACAGAGTTCTGCACTCCACCAAAATGGCCACTCTTAGGTCAGTCACAAATACTTCTATGCGGCTACTCTCCCATGCAACGGAGGGCGCCGCTAGAGCTGCGGGGACAGGACTGGTCACTAGACGTCAGGCCTGGCTCCGTCACTGCGATTTTTCTGAGCCCTTCAAGGCCGCTTGCGAACGCCCCTTTGATGGTTCTGCTCTGTTTGGCAAGACCGTTCGCGACGTTGACCCAGAGCGAGAAGGACGGAAGACGCTGTCTGCCGTCGGAATCCGCTTCTCTGCACCCCAGAGGCCCTATTCTAGGAACCAAAAGGGTCAGAAGAAGATGTGGTTCCGGAAGTCGCAGCAGTCCCAGCCTGCTCCGGACAACCAGTCCTTCCGTGGCAGAGGAGGACAGGGAGGACGCCGCCCTAGAGGCAGAGGGGCTCCCAGAAACTTCGGGTCCAGGGAACCTTTCTCTGAACGGCCCGCGCAGCAACCCTGAGGGGTTGCCCGACTGCTCTACTCTGGAGGCAGCCGGGGGACGTTTTTCGGGGCACCTAGCGGCTTGGGAGTCCATAACATCGGACCGCTGGGTTCTCCAAATCATATCCAGGGGATATCGCATTCCTTTCCTTCACCTTCCAAAGTTGAAGTCCCTCCCAGACGTTCCACCCGGTCAACGGGAGGCCGCTTTGGCAGAAATTGGCCATCTGCTAAAGAAAAGAGCCATCCAGCCCGTTCCCCCAGACCAGATCGGATCAGGGTTCTACTCCAGATTCTTTTTAGTGCCAAAAAAGACGGGGGAACTAAGACCAATCCTAGACCTCTCTCTCTTGAATCTGGCAGTCCCCAAAGAAAAATTCCGAATGGTCACTCTGCAATCTATTCTCCCCCTTCTGGGAGAAAATCACTGGATGTGCTCGATAGATCTCAAGGACGCGTACTACCACATCCTGATGGACAGGCGCTCCAGGAGGTTTCTCCGCTTCCGGCTGGGAGCCAGTCACTACCAGTTGCGGGTCCTTTCCTTTGGTCTCACCACAGCCCCCAGGGTGTTTACCAAAGTACTAGCAGTGGTAGCGGCCCACCTGAGGCTTCAAGGGGTGCAGGTCTTTCCCTACCTGGACGACTGGCTCCTTACCGCCCCAACAAGGCATCTACTTCTCTTGGCGCGAGACTCCTTTCTCCATCTTGCTCCATTTCTGGGCATCACAATAAATACAAAAAAGTCCAACCTGGTGCCCACACAGCTCTTAGATTTCATAGGGGCCAGACTAGACACAAGGAGTTTACGAGCCTTCCTCACTGCGGACAGAGTTCTAAATCTGCAGCTCCAGGTGCGGGCCATTCTCCATTCAAGTTCTGTTCCAGCGGAGTTGGTCCTGAGGGCTCTAGGGTCCATGGCTTCGGCTATAGCACTTCTTCCTCTTGCCAGGCTCAATATGCGCATTCTACAGTGGACGCTCTTAGTACAGTGGTCATACCTTGCTCTCCCCATGCATCATCCCATAGCGATCAGCAAGGCTTGCAAGCGGTCCCTCTTGTGGTGGCTCCACTCCCCGGATCTCCACGAGGGTCGCCCATTTTGTGCTTCTCCCCCTCTCGCCACGGTGACCACGGACGCCTCCCGCCTCGGGTGGGGGGGGCACTTTGCGGGCCGGACAGTCCAAGGCACGTGGAACGATTCAGAGACCTTACTGCATATCAATGTTCTAGAGATGAGAGCAGTGCTCCTAGCGTTGCTAGCACTTCAGGACTTTCTTCCCTTGGGAACAATTGCGATTCAATCGGACAATATGTCTGTTGTCTGGTACATCAACAAGCAAGGGGAACAAGGTCTTACCCTCTTTGTCGAGAGGCCATGAGAGTTTGGGAATGGGCAATCTCCACCAATCGCTTTCTCATAGCAACGCACATTCCGGGTCGGTCCAACATCCTAGCGGACAAGCTCAGTCGCACCATTCTGACCCCTTACGAGTGGTCTCTCAATTGTCAAGTAGCGGAACGCATATTCGCACAGTGGGGAACCCCTTCATGCGATCTTTTTGCTTCTCCCTCAAACACCAAGTGCGACAGTTTTTTCGCTCTAATACCTCCTCCCGGAGGTACCCCAAGAGACGCTCTGGTGCATGCTTGGCCACCCGGTCTTCTGTATGCCTATCCACCCTTGCCTCTGATGCTGCAAGTTCTTCAGAAAGCCTCTCGGGTGGGTTGCAGAATGATTCTCATTGCTCCATTCTGGCCTCGACAGATCTGGTTCCCCTTCCTAAGGTCTCACTCGGTGAATCCTCCTTGGATTCTAGATCCCATTCGGATCTGATATCCCATCCATCCTGCATTCCTCCTCCGAACCTGGACAACCTGAAGCTGACCGCTTGGCTGCTCCAGTTCCACTCTTGATAAGGACTCCCGGTATTTCTTCACCGGTAAAGGCTATTTTGGTGGCGGCTCATAAACCATCCACTAGAAAGGTTTACGAAGCAAATGGAAACGCTTTCTCTGTGTGGGCGGAGCGGCAAGGCCTAAATCCTTCACGGTTCCTCTCCCTGTAGTGCTTGATTTTCTAACCTCTCTCTTTAATGATGGTGCCAGCAGTTCCACAGTCAAAGTTCAACTGGCGGCAATTTCTCACTATCACATTGGTCAAGAGTCTAATCCTCTTATGTCAGCCAAATTGTGCAAAACATTTCTTAAAGGTACTTTCCTTCTCAGGCCCCTATAAAACAAGCAGTTCCTCCTTGGGACCTTTCTTTGGTCCTACAGGCCTTGACCGCTCCCCCTTTCGAGCCCGCGGCTACGGTGGATCTCAAATTCTTGTCCTACAAGACAGCCTTTTTGGTAGCCATTACATCAGCCAAGAGAGTTTCTGAACTTCAAGCTTTATCAGCTGAACCTCCTTACTTGGTATTTCATCCGGACCGTGTCTCCCTCAGGACCAACCCGTCCTTCCTTCCTAAAATCGCTTCTGAAGCAAACATCAATCAATCCATTAACCTCCCTGTTTTCTTCCCTAAGTATGAAAACAAAGGTGAATATAAGCTACACTCACTAGATGTTCACAGGCAACTTAGATTTTATCTCAACAGGACAGCTGGTCATAGGCAATCCGACCAGCTGTTTATTTCCTTTGCAAAATTCAATTTGGGCAAGCCAATTTCTAAAGTTTCTCTGTCCCGCTGGATTTCACAGTGCATTTTATTGGCTTATCAAGCGTCAGGAAGGCCCGCACCGGGGGGTGTTCATGCCCATTCAACCCGGTCAGTATCTACCTCGGCAGCCTTCAAGGCTAGGATTCCTCTAGATGATATTTGTGCAGCAGCCACGTGGGCTTCATCTCATACATTTATTTCTCACTATAAGTTGGATCTTGCATCTAGGGGTAGAGCATCCTTTGGCTCAGGTGCTCGGAATATCGTTCCATGATGGCTACCTAAGATTCAGGTAGCTGGGGACTCTGTCCCACAGGTTGCAGACAAATGAATATCCTACTTCAGATTTAGAAGTTATGTACTCACCATAACGTTCCATCTGAGTAGGTGTATTCATTTGTCTGCAACCATCCCGCCCTCCTATCCCCCTGGCCTTTCAGTTTCCTGCATATTCCTTGTTACCCTTTTTAGGGTATTGTTGCTTTGGCAAACTCGATCTGAGGTCATGAGGGTAGAGCAGGGCATTATGGGTGAGGGGAGGAGCTGAGAGCTTGGATCCATAGCTGGAAAACCATGCCGGTTCGGATCCGATATCGGATCCATAACCCACAGGTTGCAGACAAATGAATACACCTACTCAGATGGAACGTTATGGTGAGTACATAACTTCTAATTTCTAAAAGAAAACCTCCTTCATTATCTTCTGTTGTGCTTCCTCCCTTTTTCCCCACTAAATGGCTTTTAAAGTACTTGTATACTCTCTCCTTTTACCATTGCTGGTAATTTTTTTTTCCTTGCATATATCATACCTTCTTTATTACCATTGTTGGTATTTTGTGCTTTGTAGTTCTTTTTCTTCTACATTTGTAACTCTACAAAATTATTCCTAATTCTTTCTTTACTTTTTTGCTATAATGTCTTAGAAACCCTCTGGATCTGATGTTCTCATTTTCATTCTTCCTCACGACTAGATTACAGACCCAAGCCTCAGATATGACTCCGCCCAGTTTTGCAGACTTAGGTTCTCATCCCACTACCCACAATGCTCTACACTGTACTCAACTTCCTCAGATCTCATTTGCCGGCATCACTGACAGACATGGTTTCTAGTCTCGAGGGTTTTCTTTTGTGTGTCAGTTAAGTAAAAGTTATTGTCTTTGTATTCTACGTTTTCACCTTAGTACCTCCCTTCCCAGTACTTTTCGCTGGTGTTAGGGCTTTGTTTTTTTTTTTTTTTTTTTTTTTTTGGTGCCTTAATTGCTCTTCCTTCTTAGTCTTTTTTGGATATCTCCATTAAACTCCCTTTCCTTTTTGTGACTTAAAAAAGGCAGTATAAATAGTTTGAAATTGTAGAGTCTCTATCTTTCTGACAGTTAACTTGTTTTTCCTGGCTATAAATCGTTGCTATTATTATGTCTGACAGACTTGCTGGTTTTAAGCGCTGTTCAGAATATGGGCACAAAATACCACATTTTAGGTGCTGAACATCTGCGGTTGGTCTGTGACATCTGTGAGTGCTTTAACTCCAGGGCCATAGCAGACTGCAGAAATAAGCTGCTGCCGTTGTCTTTCTCCTCTTCACCAGGGGCTCAACCTCCCTCAAAATCATCTTACGGCTCTTCTGACCTGAAGAAGTGCCCTAATAAGATTTTGAGGGCTATTTCAGAGCCACCTGCAAAGTATCCAAACCTTTGGATCTGAAGTCATCAGACCTGAGGCCTTTTTTGGCTCCTGTGATCCGGGACATCATCCCTTGGAGCAAACAGGATATATGATTACAGCTACTTCTTCAAGGTTTTCTGCTTCTTCCTCAGATCCTAGTTCTTCAGATCCGAGTGTCTGGAGTCTAATTCCTGATGCGTCCATTAGGTCAGTATCAATCACCTTACCGTCACAAATTTTGCAAACTCCCACCAGACATCCATGACCAGAATCAGTGGCTTCCTCCAGATCCTCCAGGAATCTTTCTGAGATAGATGTGGACAGGTTGATGTGGAGGTTCCTCAGAGCCCAGATTTAGGTGGGGGTTTTACCTACTGTATCCAGCCTCGGATCTGTGAGTGCTCTATTGTCTCAAGCCAGATCTCCTTCTGCGATCCAGCCTCGTGTTTCAGAGCCCCAGGATTGTGGACACCCAAGAGAGTTGGCCTCGGATCCTAGGAAATTGGTTTCCTCGACTTCAACGGTTACCCTGACAGGCTCTGCTGAAAGATCCTCTGATTGGTGCAGGTCTCGAATTCCTGGTGTTGGTGTCTGATCCTAGGGTAATTGTTCTGCTCTATCCTTATCACAGCCATCCGTTCCCTCAGCACTTCAGAGCTTGACAGTTCTGGTCCAATTCTTCCTGGAGACCTTGGATCCATGAGTGTCCCTCCTCTTTCCTCCTTGACTGCTTCAGCTTCGAGGGGATTGGAAAGGGTGTCTCCGGCTCCTTCGGCCTTCCAGGTGTCCAGGGCCTGCCTGCCACAACAAGCCTCCAAGACATACCTCCCCTGATCATCCTGCGGAGGAGGTCCCTCATAAGAAGATGTGCAAAAGGAGCCACATAGACTCCCCTATGGAATATTTCACCAAGGACATGGACTTTGATGAGAGAAAGAGGGATCCCCACGATCACCACCAGATGATGTCTCCTTTGGAGACAAAATAGAAATCCTTAGACAAAGAGGTGGTTGGTCAGCCCAAAATCCCTCTTTTGAAGAGTCTGTGTTTTTGGAGGCTTTCAAGAGAGGCCTTGTCTACATCCTAGGTGACCCCCCGGCAGATGACCTTATAGATTTGGTCTTCTGCTGGGCCTGGAAGGAGCCAGACATGATCAAACCAATACCAAAACATCCAGACAAGTTTTGGTTTCCCCCAAGGGCTGCCTTCATTGGACCATAGGCATAATTGTAGATGCTATGGCTATGGCAACAGCTACCAAGAAAGAACTAGCTGAGCAGAGCTCAACTGTCCATCTGCCAAACAGGGAGTCCAGAGCATTGGACAGGTTTGGTAAGCCCGTTTACACCTCAACTACTTTCTCCCTGAGAGCATTAAATTATTTGGCAGTTTGTACTAGATTGCAGAGAGATCTGGTTAAGGAACTGTCTGACTCTCCAGCAGAGACCATGTCGGTGGAAGACTTCAAGAACGCATCTTCCCAGTTGGCTGCTCTTTCCTCATTGTCTGACTCCTACATGAGGCTCATCTCCAATTCAGCGGGGGGTTCCTTATGGGCAGCCAGCTCAGGCATTGCTATCAGGAGACATGCCTGGATGAGGGTTTGCGACTTTGCGGAAACTTTCAAATCATCCTTTGTCATTGCCCCCTTTGATGGTTCATCTTTGTTTGGGCCTTCAGTCAAAGATACTCTGACCCACAGTAAGAAGGAAATAAAGACTCTTTATGCCGTAAGGATCAAAATTTCTACCTCTCAACGGACTTTCTCAAGAAACCAGTGAGGAGGTAAAAAAAATGTGGTTCAGAAAATCCCAAGGGTCTTTCCAAGAGCAATATGGGGATTCTTCCTCCATGGGCAGAGGAGGAGGTTTCAATGGGAGATGACACCCCAGAAGTAGAAGGGGGTCCACAGAATCAGGGCTTCAGGAAACATTTCTCTGATAAGCCCTACCAGAGCTCCTGAGAAACAGTCAGTGGTCACTATTTGCTACACCCAAAAACCTGGACCGAAATAACTGCAAATAGATGGGTGTTAAGCATAATTTCCAGAGGCTGTTATCTTCCCGTTTACCTTTCACCTCCAGAGAAATGGAGGAGACTCCCCAACATTCCACCCAATCAGAAGTAGTACACAATGTGAGAAATACAAAAACTGCTGCAAAAAGAGTCCTCCATAAGGTCCCAACTAGTCAGAGAGAATTCGGAACTTATTCCTGCTTCTTTTTAGTGCCCAAGAAAACTGGGGAACTGAGACCAGTTCTGGATTTAAACTATCTAAATCAGTATGTGAAGAAGTCTAAGTTCCAGATGGTAATGGTTCAGTCTATACTGCCGCTGCTGCAGAAGGACGATTTGATGTGCTCAATAGACTTGAAGGATGTGTGCTACCACATCAAGATGGACAGGCATTCCAGAAGTCATCTGCACTTTCGGCTGAGAGCCAGTCACTCCATTTCAGAGTACTTCCCTTTGAACTCACCACAGCCCCCAGGGTGTTTGCCAAGTGCCTGGCAGTAGTTACAGCTCACCTCAGACTGCAGGGATTCTGTGTGTTTCTGTACTTAGATGACTGGCTTCTAACTTCCCCAACCAAGCATCAACTTATGCAGGCCAGAGATTGTTTCAGATTTCCAATGCCCTGAGCATCACTATAAATGTGGAAAAATCACTTCTATCCCCGGTTCAGAAGCTGGAATTCATTGGGGGTTCTCCTGGATATGACCACTCAAGTAGTGTCTTTGTCCCCCCACCGCATTCAGATGTTGAGAGACCATGTTCAAACTATTCTAGATCTCCCTTCATCACAGGCGTGGTTAATTCTTCAAGCTCTGGTTTCTATGAAAGCTGCCATCAAGTTTGTTCTGTTGACCTTATTTATTTATTTTTTTATACGAGTTCGTCAGTGGACACTGGCTGTTCAGTTGTCTATTCTTTACCAGCCTTTATCTGTTCCTATCAAACTGACATTCATTTGCAACAGGCGCTTACTATGGTGCATTCTTTCGAACGATCTGCTTCTTGGCAGACTATTTATACTTCCCCCACAACCACTGTGACTACAGATGGAGCATTTCATGGGGCAGATGGTCCAAGGCACATGGACTTCATTAGAGACCAGATTGCATATTAATATCTTGGAGATGAGTGGTCTTCCTAATCTTGCAAACTTTTCAGGATGTTCTCCCTTTAGGAACTATTGCAATTCACATAGACAACATGTCAGTAGTCTGGTATATCAACAAACAAGGAAGGACACGATCATATCCTCTGTGCATAGAGGCCATGAGGGTCTGGGAGTGAGCGATATATTCAGACCGATTTCTGATTACAATTCATATACCAGGGAAGTCCATTGTTCTGGCAGACAAACTCAGCAGGTCCAGTTTGACCCTGCACGACTGGTCGCTCAATCCATCAGTAGCGAATCTGATTTTCAACTGATGGGGGCTACCCCACCTTTGATCTGTTTGCGTCCCCACAGAACAATAAGTGCAGCAGGTACTTAACTCTAATCCACCCCACTCCGGAGTCCCTGAGGGATGCTGTAGTTCACGACTGGCCATCTATTCTCCTTTATGCTTACCCCTCGTTACCAGTGATCCCGAAGTTTCCACAGAAAGCAAAAAGGTTGAAGATTTCAGTAACCTCATTGCTCCATACTGGCCTCATGAGAATAAGGTTCTCCTTCCTCTGGTCTCATCTAAAATATCCTCCATGTATCCTGGAACCCAGAGAGGAGCTCCTTTTTCATCCATCGCAAGGCCTGTATCAGAATTTAGCCACTCTCAAACTGACCGCTTGTTTTCTCCAATTCCAGTGATTATTAAAGGGTCCAGGCTCTCTTCCCCTGTTCGTGATATAGTTATGGTTTCTCAGAAAGATTCAGCTAAGAAGGTGTACAAAAGCAAATGGAAAAGGTTTGCCGTTTGAGACTCTAAAGAGAATATTTATCCTTTCTCGCCTTCAGTTTCAGCCATCCTTCTTTTTCTTACTTCCCTTTTCAAGGAAGGGGCCAGTTTTTTCCACATTCAAGCTTCAGTTTCCATCCATGTCCAGTTTTCATGCTGAAGACTCTTCTGGACCCTTGTCAATGTCTAGATTATGCAAAGCCTTTATAATTTATACTATTGTATAAAAAGAACAAATGGATGCTTTTGTTTTTAACACTGATGAAGGCTATGAAATTAATTTTTGTCAAAACCGGTCTTATCTTTTTGGTTCTTTTTCATGTAACTTAATAAATATATCTTTATTTGTTACAGCACGCAGTTTCTGGCTCATTATTTTCTTGAATTTTGTCTCTTGGAGCCGTGCATTTACATTTTGTGTGCAGGGACCTTTTTTGAAGTGCCTGTCATCCTTACCACAGGGACAACCATCCCAAGTTATTCACCACTGAACCCAGCAGGGTATAGCATTTAAGCAAATGCCAGCAGAAAATTTGATCTGAGGAGGGTGAGTACAGTAACATCTCACCAAAGAAGTTCCCAGGAAGAAAAAGTCCAAAAAGAGGCACCTAGACTCTCCTCAAGTGTCCGTCACAGAGGAAGCTGACTTCAATGAGGGGAAAGGGTCCCCAAGATAACCACCTGATGACATCTCATTTGGAGACATTCTGGAACTCCTAAAGCAAAGGAGTGGTTAGTCTCCCGATACCACTTCACAAGAGGGGTAGGTATTCCTGGAGGCCTTTGGTGCTGGCTCGTCTGTGTCCTGGGTGACTGCACCTGCCAATGAGCTCTTTGACTTGGTCTCTTGGTGGGTGTGGAAGGAACCTGATACCATTGAATCAATCCCCAAGAGATCAGAGAGGATCCCAACACCACGTAAGGGCAGAATCTTTATGGTCATAGCGGCAGCCACGAAGAAGGAACTAGCAGAACAAAGTTCCTCTGTCCACCCCCCTAACAGGGATTCTAGGGCAATGGACAGAGTTTGGCCTTTGCCCTCCAGTCACTGAACTGTATTTGCAAGACTGCAGAGGAATTTGATAAAGGCATTGTCCAAATTCCTCTATGGGACCATGTCCTCCAAGGCAGAGAGCACTTTTGCCTTTCAGGTGGCTACCCATCAGTCCATTTCCAGTTCGTCCACAAGGCTTATCTCTCACAGAACAGAAGGTATGTCACAGACAGCGGCTTCAGGTATTTCCATCAGAAGGCATGCCTGGATGCTCTTGTGTGACTTTGCGGAGCCCTTCAAAGCTTCCATCATCAGTGCTCCCTTTGACAGAAGTTCCTTATTTGGCCCCAAGGTGAAAGACACATACTGTAGGTGTGAGCAGGAAGGTAAAACCTGTCTGCTGTGGGCGTGCATTTTTCAACTACTCAAAGACTCTAGGAAATTCGTGATATGGTTGAAAGATGTGGATCAAGAAATCCCAGGGTCCTTTCCAAGATCCACATGGAGTCAATTCCCGAGGGGGGAACGCTAATGGAAGAAGCCACCCTCGTGGCAGAGTAGATCTGGAAAATCAAGGATGTAGAGATGCTTTCTCTGACGGATGCTACCAGCCCTCCTGAAAGGAGGCCCGACTGTCCCATCTCTGGAGAGAGAGTTGGGAGCCACTTATCCCTGCATCAGAGAACCTGTCTAGAGAGTACAAAAGATTCACGGATGCAGAGGATTATTTTCTGCGGTTATATAATAGCCTTTTCCCTACTACCCTCTTTAATAGTTAACAAAATCTGTAATGCTCCACCCAATCAGAGGGAAGCAGCAGCAGCACTAGAAATAAACAAGCTGCTAGAAAAAGTCATCAAAGAAGTTCCCCCAGACAGGAGAGTCCAGAACTTACCCAAGATTCTTTTTAGTGCCAAAGAAAATGGGACTGGAGACCAGTTTTGGATCTCAGCAATCTGAACAAGTCAGTTCAGTACACAAAGTTCCAGATGGTCATGGTTCAGTCCATTCTACCTTTTCTGCACAAGAACAACTGGATGTGTTCAAATCTTCAGGATGTGTACTGTCATATCAAAATGAACAGATAATTCCAGGAGATATCTACGCTTCTGGCTGGGAGCCAGTCATTAACAATTCAGAGCTCTGCCCTTTAGTCTTACACAGCCCCCAGGGTGCTCACCACATGCATGGCAATAGTGGCAGCTCACTTTAAACTGCAAGAATTCCAGTTATTTCATATCTTGACTACTGGTTCATCATCACTCCAACCAGGCATCAACTGATCCAAGCCCGGGGTTACGTACACCAAATATGCTCCCAACTGGATATTTCAGTCAGTTATAACAAATCTCATCTGGAGCCAGTGCAAACATTGGAATTCGTTGGTGCCTCATTCAATACAATCAAATATCATCTCTCCCCATGTCAAGAGTTCAGACTCTTCAGTTCCAGATCAGAAAGATCATCCAAAGCTCTTCTTTCTCATCTTGTTTAATTCTTCAAGCTTTGGGATCCATATCAGCAACAATCATTCTGGTACTGTTGTCAAGGTACCATTTGAGAATTCTACACTGGACATTGGCAGCTCAATTGTCCATTCTTTACTATCCCCTGTCCAGTCAGATAAAAATAACTCAGGCTTACAAAAACTATCTCCTATGGTGGATACACTCCAGTACAAGAAGGACGTCCCTTTGTTCTTCCCCAACCCAAGGCCTTAGTGATCACAGATACCTCCTAGACGGGGGAGGGGGGGCACTTCCTGGGAAAAACAGACCAAGGCATGTGGTCCCCCAAAGAGGCCAACATGCATATCAGTGTCCTGGAAATGAGAGCTGTCCTCCTAGCATTGTAAGTCCTTCCAAGATATTCTCCCACCGGGACTATTGCAATTCAGACAGATATGTCACTGGTCTGGTACATCAACAAACAAGGGGGAACCAAATCTTATCTCATGTGTTGAGAAGCTTGGGAAGTGTGGCAATGGGCGATCTCATCCAATTGGTTTCTGGTAGCAATTCACATTCCAGGGAAATCCAATGTGATTGCAGACAAGTTAAGCAGGTTCATTCTAATGCCTCATGAGAGGTCTCTCAACACAAAGGTGGCAGAGTAAATATTCAATCGATGGGGTCAACAGTGCTGCAAACTTTTCAAATCCCCTCTCAACAGCAAGAGCAGCAAGTTCTTTGCCTTTATTCTTCCATTGGGGGAGTCACAGAGAGATGCTGTACTTCACCCACTGGTATCCTTTATACCTACCCCCCTGTTACCCCTAAGCCCCACATTTCCTCAGAAATCATCTTGTTTGAAGAGTACAGTAGTCCTCCTTGCTTCTTTTTGGCATCGACAAATTTGTTTTCCCTTTCTTTGGCCTCATTTTCTTCATCCTCCATGGTCTCTGGATCTAACTCCAGACATTCTGTCTCACTGAACAGACTGAATTCACCCAGACATTCCAGGCCTAAAGTTGACTACATTGCTTCTACTTTTCCATTGATTGCTAGAAAGTCCAGGCTCACCTTCCCTGGTCCATCCAAATCCCATAAAGCTTCCTTTAGTAAACTGTACAAAAGCAAGTGGAAAAAATGTGTAATTTGGGAACAAAAACCACTAGATCCCTTTTCCACTCCTGTATCTAAAGTTCTGGAATTTTTAGCCTCAGCTTTCAATGAAGGAACAAGCTCTTCCACTGTTAGAAGTACAGTTAGCTGTCATCTCCAGCTTTCATATAGGAATAAATATTTCACATCAGACATCCTCCAAACTGTACAGAGCTTTTCTAAGGAGAACCTTTCTCTTTAGACCACCAGTTAAAGACCCTTCTCCCCTTTGGATTTAACTGTAGTCATGCAAGCTTTAGCCCAGTCTCCATTTGAACCTTCCTCTAAGACGGAACTAAAATTTCTAACCCGGAAAACCATCTATCAGATGTTGTTGATCTTCATTTATCCTTGACCTTTGGGACTCTGTTCTGATCCTCTGAATCGACTCGGCCATTATATAGTGCACACAAGCCAAAAACTCTCCAGCTAAGTCTCTACCCACAATACCGCAGATCTCATTTGCCACTCTTATCGCAAGACACGTCAGCCAAATTTTCTCATCAGCTAAGTAAAATTTTCATAGTTTTTCATAATTTCTGCTCTTATTTTTCTGCTGTACTATTACTTAGATATTTATATATTCCTATAGTTGAATTCCTTTCTACCCACTTGCCTTACTTCTTTGCTCATCCCTCTCCTCTTCACTTCTGTGTTCTTCTCTACCATCGCTGGCAGTTCTTCCCTTGTCTTTTATCGAGTTTCTATCTCACCTTTCTTTCAACGAGTGAGTGTGCTGTTTTTACCTTGCGGTATCCTTGTCTACCATTGTTGGTAGCACTTACCCTACTTTTTTGCAGTTCTGGCCTACCATTGTTGGTAGCCGTTCCTTTCTTTTGTGTGCGCGCTTCTTTTTTAGTGTGTCTGATTGCTGTCCGTTGACAATTGCTTTCCATAGTCAACGTGGAAAAATCCAAGGTCACAGCTGGGTTTAAATAATGCCATGGTTGTGGTACGAAGATGCCCAAATCTGATGGGCATTCTTCTTATGTGTACTGCTTGGGCCTGGTGTATCTCCAGCAAGACTTTACAATTTGTCAAGTGTTCAGTCACTGGGCCCTCACAGAAAGGAAAAACAAATTGATTTTAACAGGTCTAATTAAGTCTTCCTTTGTGGAGGCTCTGTCCAAGTCTGAGACATCCTCACCTTCCTCCCCCTCCTCCTCTTCTAAATCTGAACATAGACCGAAGGGGAGTCATTCTGTGCCAGCGTCCCCTTCAGCTCTGGCAGCCAAGAAAGACAAACCTTCTGCTCCCACACCTCCAGCTGAACTGAATTCTAAAACTAAGAACTTATGGAACTGACTTCCTCGACACAAGTCTGCTGTAACTACCTCAGCATCACCCGGCTACCTCGGTACCGACAACTCTAGCTTCCCTGTCAGTACTGGAATCATCTGTGACACTACCAGAAATTTTGGAACCAGTACCACCCCACTGCCAAAACAGAGTATCATCAATGTTCCCAGGACAAGATATCCCCCTTCAATTGACCCCTTTGTGGGACAGCTCCCAGGTCCATTCCTAGACAGACTGGAATCTCCCTCAGGCTTCTCTGTCTATTCCTCCAGGAGTCTGACTGAAATCGATGTCGTGAGATCGGTGGATCAGCTCCTAGTGGCTAGGGGTCTTTCTGTCTCTTCCCAGGCCCCACATCCTTCTGGAGATGGAGCTTTCTCTCCCAGGACTCCACCAAACTTTCTTCCTCTAAACTCCTCTGATGGCTTAGAGCTTACGACTCCCAATTCCTCCAGTTCCAGTTACTCTGGTGCCAATAGCCTTTACTGTTTCAATTCCAGGGTCTGCCTCGAGTTCCTCAGTTCCATCGGAACCAACGAACTCCTGCGGCCGTAGCTAAGCTACCTGTTCCGAGGATATCAGATCGATTCCAGTTTTATATTCAGGGTCGTCCTTGACTTTTAGAGCTTTGGCTGAAGTGGGCCCTTCCTTGGCTCCTGCTTTAGAGGTAGGTTTCTCGGAGTCAGGTGGGGCCATGATTTCGATGTTGTCCTTCTCGCTTCCAGGCTCCCATCCCTTTTCAGGGGGACATGCCTTCCAGGTTATAGAGAGGGCATTGGCCACTGCATGTTCTCAGCTAGTGCCTCCCATATTGGAGTATTATCCTGGGACTGTTTCTCGCCCAGAGCTGTCACCAACCTCCATACCCACCCAGTGAGCCCCAAAGCTGCAGGATACCCCTTCACAGGGCCCCTCTTCTTTAGAGTCCTCTTCAGAGATTCCCACTGAGGAGACACCCCAGGAAAAAGATGTGTAAGAGGAAACACTTAGATTTCCCCAAAGAATTTGTCACAGAAGAGAGACACTTCGATGATGGGGAAGGGTTCTCCTCAGTCATCCCTAGAAGATGTTTCCTTTGAAGACATTCTAGAAATACTGAAACAGCGGGGTGACTAGAAGCCCAAAGACCCTACCTCTGAGGTGTCGGTGTACCTGCAAGCTTTTTCTGCTCACCAATCTACTTCTTGGGTGGCCCCTCCTGCTGATGATCTTAAAGGTTCATAGGTAGGTACTAGGCTATCTGCTCAAAGGCATTTATAAGCCTAGCTGGAATGTGTTGGCTTTCGCCGCCCCCTTAGATTAGTTCCATGTGCCTCTGTCCAGCAGAGCCATTGAAGTGATCCCTGGGGTAAACTTAGTTTCCCATCCACTCATCAAAGTTTCTCTTGAAGAGGGTTAGCAAGGAGCTCTGCCTAATGTAGACTGGAATCTTGTTCCAGAGCATGGGAAGTCTCTGGGATTGGAATCTATCCCTCCAGCACATCCTATTTATTGTTGTTGAGAGGTTTAGATCCCTGGAGCGTGTGGCTCGAGGAGATATGGTTTTCTTTAGGTGGAGTATGTCCATCAGTTCTGAGTTGGACATGGCCTTGTATGTCAGGCAGTTTTTTCCAAAGGGTATGACTGTGCACTTAGTCATTTAGCTTGAGGCCATGGTTTTGACACCAGGTATCTGTCTCAGTGAGACCCTTTTGGAGGATGTCTGTATCAGCTGGAGACTCAGTTGTAGCCCCTAGTTTGCAGTCTGCGAACCTGGTCAACCATACTCCTCCTGTGCTTGCCTGTACCTCTGAGAAGTATATGCCGAACAGGAGAGGTCCTAGGACTGAGCCCTGAGGAATGCCGCTTATAAACGGTATAGAGTCAGACCTAGCTCCCATAACTCTTACAATGTGGTTTCTGTCCGTGAGCCATTTGGCAACCTATCTCGTGACGTAGGGGTTTATGTTCAGCCTGGTGAGCTTGTCTATAATACCTGAGTGGGGAATGATGTCGAAGGCCTTTGAGAGGTCTAGGTAGGCTGTGTGGATCACCTTTCCCTCGTCTATAGCTTTGGTAACTGTCTCAAAGAAGTCCACCAGGTTTAGGAGGTATGATTTGCCCTTAAGAAAGCCGAACTGGGTAGGGTTTAGTGTTTGGAGTTTCCCAATCTCTCTGTTAATGAGATCCATGATGATGCGCTCCATAGCTTTGCAGACCAAGCTAGTCAGGCTTATTGGGCGATAGTTCCCATGGTCTGTTGTGGCTCCACGTTTGTGGAGCTGAATAACCGTTGGTGAGCACCACTCTGTGGGCATGTAGCCTGTGGAGAGGCTGAGTTTAAACAGTGTGTTTAGGTGAGGGGTTAGTTCATCTTTGAGCTTGTGTAGGATGCAGCCTGGAACACAGTTCGGTCCCATTGATGCTGTGTTTTTGGCTTTAGAGAGGGCTGTTTTAACTTGAGTGCCTGTGATTTCAGGGGCACTGCATTTTTCTGGTATAGTTATGGGCCCTTTTGACGGTGAGATGGGGGTGAAATTTGCACTGAACCTGTCTGCCAGGATGTTGGCTGTATCGGTCGGTTCTGTATATTTTGTGCCATTCTGCACTAGCTCCGAGCAGATCTGAGAATTGCCACTTAGATTCTTGACATAGCTGAAGAATGTCTTGTAGTTATGTTTGGAGTCCATGGCAATTTTTTTTTTTTGAAGCTAGCCTTGGATGATTTTATGAGAAAATGTAGTTTCTTGCTGATACTGATCAGGGATGTCTTCCCTTCTTGGGATTTTACTCTTTTCTGTACTAGTTTCCTCCTCCTGTTGTATAGCTTGTTTATGGCAGGGGTCCACCAGACTGGTTTCCTTTTTCTTGGAGGAGTGAGTCTTGGTTTTGTTTGGGATGGCATGATCCATGCAATCTTGTAGGTGCCTGTAGAATGCATTAGTAAAGGATTTTGCAGCTTGGACAGCGTTATCCTTTAGCATGGGGGCTTTGAAACTTCCCACCTTGGTCTTAAGTAAGTTGAAGTTTGCTTTTGAAAAGTTTTTCATGGTGGTTTCTTTGACCGGGGGTGGTGGCAGAATGTGGATATCCAGAGTGATTAGTTTATGGTCAGATCTAACCAATGATGGGTTGACCTCTGGTGTAGAACAACGGTCGCCCATGTTGGTGATGACCAGGTCCAATATGTTTTCACCTCTGGTAGGGGTGTTGACCAGTTGATCCAGGGCGTTTGAGTTTATAAATTCTAGCAAATGTTGGGCAAGGGAGTTTGTACTTGTAGTTCTCCCAGTTAATGTTTGGGTAATTGAAATCACCCAATATCAGGGTGTCTGGTAGAACCTTTATTTTTCCCAGTGTTTCCAGAACTGCAGAGTGGGGGACCTGGGACATGGTGGGTGATCTTTAGCAAGCTATAATTTGAATAGCAGTTTTGCCCGTTGTTAGGTGCACGTGAAGCATCGTGCTGTGCCACTAACCTGGAGGTGTGGGTATCCTTGATGAATATGGATACTCCCCCGCCTTTTGTATTTCGGTCTGTGTTTTGTGGCCGAAATGTATGGTACGAGTTGTAGCCTGGTAGTGCTGGGGTGCTCTCTGGAGCCTTAGACCAGGTTTCTGTTACTGCACATATATCGATTTTCTCTATACTGAGGAGTGCCTCGAGTGCATGCATTTTGAGGTTTAGACTTTTGTCAATGACTAGCATTACCCTCAGTTTTTTGTTACTTGTGCTTTTTACAGCGGTGGGTTTGTCTTTTGAGCCTTGCCTAAAAAAGGCACTATGGGAGTGGCAAGAGCCTTGGCCAGTATTCAAAAGCCTAAGGGTGACATGTGCAAGCCGTCTCTAGCAAAGCAGCGTGGCTTGTCGAGCATGTCATCCCAGGCTGACAGACACTGGATCCCCTTTGAATGACACCAGAAGTTTAGCCAGTTGTTGAAATTGATAATTTTTTCTCTATAATGTGGTATCATTCTTGGTGAGGGCAGCATGCTACTCGGGGTCAGGGTCATACCAGCCTGGGCTACGTGATCAGTGAGCTCCTCCATGTCTCTTTTCATGTAGTCCAGGGATGTACGGCTCAGGTCATTCACACCAACATGGACAATGACAGAGTCATATTTGTACTTGTTATGGAGTGACCTGAGTGCTTGTGTTGTGATGGATCCTGGCACCTGACAGGGAGCTAACAGTAACCTTCTCCTTGTTCAGCCTAGTGAGTGGGACGTCAGTGTGCCAGACTATAGTGTCCCCTATTACCAGTGTGTTGGGTATGTTATTTTGCCTTAAGGGCTGTGATTGCGTGGCACACTGGTTTTGTGAAGTATGTGTTTCATGGTTTTTGTTGGGGGTGGAGGTTGTTTGGATGTCTGCTTTGTTAAATTGATCAAGCAGGGCACTTGGAAGGCCTCTGACTCCATAGAGCCAATCCCCAGGAGATCAGACAAAATTCTTTCAGCTCCATAGTAGGACCACCAGTGTTGGGCTAAGGAGTTAGCAGTAGATGCTATGGTGGTTGCGGCGGCCACCAAAAAGGAACTGGTGGAAAAGAGTTCCACTGTTCATTCCCCCTAATCGAGAGTCCAGGGTGAAGGACAGATTCTGAAAGCGAGTGTTTGCTTCATCGACCTTTGCTTTAAGGTCTTTGAATTTTTATGGCACACTTGACTATGCTCCAGAGGGATCTGATCAAGGCATTGTCAGATACCCTTGTAGGAGCTGTATCTGAGGAGGTCCAAGATAAAGTAGCCTCCCAGCTGGTTACCCAGGAGTCTATTTCCAACTTGTCCATGAGGCTCATTGCCCATGGTGCCAAAGGGATGACTAGGGTAGCGGGTTCTGGTGTTGCCATGAATCGACATGCTTGGATGTGCTTGTGTGGGTTTGCGGAGCCATTTAAGTCTTCTTTCGTCAAAGCTCCTTTTGACAGGTCTTCCCTGTTTGGCCCCAGATTCATAGAAACATTAGCCAGGTGCAAGAAAGATAGACCCTATTTGCAGTGGGCAAATGTTTTTCTGCCTCCTAATGATCCTACTGTAGGAACCAGAAGAGAGGAAAAATGTGGTTCAAAAAATCGGGACAAGTGGCGGTGGCCCCCCTAGGGGAAGAGGGGGGAGCTTCAGGGGAAGGCACCTGACCCCGTGGCAGAGGTGGCCTGCAAAAATCAGGGCTCCATAGATTCTTTGTCTTGGAAACCCTATCAGCACTTTTGAATGGGGACCTGATTGCTTACGTCTGAAAGCAGTCAGGGACAATTTCTCTTTGCACTCAAGAACCGGGCAGCAAATAACTTCAAATACTTGGGTGCAAAGGGTCATTGTCAGAGGTTACCACATTCCCTTTACTCTCATTCCAAGATCAAGAAAAAGCCTCCCCGATGTTTCACCCAATCAGAGGGATCAAGCAGCTCTGGAAATTCGAAAGCTGCTAGAAAGAGTCATCTAAGAAGTCCCACCAGCCCATATAGGGTCCGGATTTTACTCAAGGTTCTTTTTGTTGCCCAAAAAGACTGGGGACTTGAGACCAATTTTAGATCTCAGTCTTCTGAGCAAGTTTGTTCAGCAAGCAGAATTCTGGATGGTAACGGTTCAGTCTATCCTACTCTTCTTAGGGGAAGACGATTGGATGTGCTCTATAGATCAAGATGCATGTTACCACATAAAAATAGATATGCGCTCCGGAAGGTGGTTATGCTTTTGGATAGGAGCTAGTCATTTTCAGTTCAGAGCATTGTCCTTTGACCTCACCACAGCCCCCAGGGTGTTCACCAAGTGTTAGGCAACAGTGACAGCTCACTTGAGACTGCACGGATTCCGGGTGTTTCCTTATCTAGACAACTAGCTCATCATCTCTCCCACCAAGCATCTACTGCTTCAAGCAACAGATTTCTTTATATGTCTGTTTGATTCACTGTAATGCCCTAACAAGCAATCAAAACCTCACCTAAGTCCAACTCAAGAGCTAGAGTTCATAGGAGCCCATCTAAATACTGTCACTTGTACAGTTTTCCTTCCTCTACACAGGTTACAGAGGATAAGATCCCATGTACAAGCCATTCTTTTCAACGACAAGGTACCTGCACTTTTAGTCCTTCAAGTTTTAGGGTCCATGGCAGCAACCATTACCTTAGTTTCACTAGCAAGATTTCACATGAGGCTGCTACAGTGGCTTTTGGCATTCCAATGGTCCTTCCTGACCCATCCAGTGACGCATCCAATTTTAATCACCAGTCATTGCAAGGATGACTTATCCTGGTGGAAGGAATCCAAGGAAATCCTCTTAGGTCGTCCCTTTGTTCCAACTTAGCCCAAGGCCATAGTGACCACAGATGCTTTTCAGATGGGGTGGGGGACGTTATCTGGGCAGAACAGTTGAAGGCACTTGGTCCCTGATAGAGGCCAATTTGCATATCAGTGTTCTGGAATTGAGGGCAGTGCTCTTAGCATTGCGAGCCTTCCAAAATGCCCTTCCCCCAGGAACAACTCCGATTCAGTCAAACAATATGTCAGTAGTCTGGTACATCAACAAACAAGGCGGAACCAAGTCTTGCCCCCACTGTGTTGAGAAGCTGAGTGTGTGGCAATGGGTGATTTCTTCCAGCCATTTTCTGATAGCAATGCACATTCTGGGGAGCTCAAATGTGACAAATTGAGCAGGTGCATTCTCCTGCCTCATGAGTGATCTCTCAATCCGAGAGTGGCGGAGGAGATTTAGCGTCACTGGGCTCAGCCTTGCTGCAATGTGCTTGCATCTCCCCTGAACAGCAAGTGCAGCAGCTATTTTGCCCTAATTCCCTCACAGGGGGAGTCCCCGAGAGATGTTTTCCTTCATGATTTGGCCCTCCAGTCTGCTTTATGCCCCCCCTTCCCACTGATTCCTCTCTCTTCTTAAAGCCATCAAGTTGAGAAGCAAGGTGATCCTTATTGCACCCTTTTTGCCTTGACAAGTCTGGTCCCCCTTCCTGTGGTCTCATCTAATTCACCATTCATGGATTCTGAACCCCTTTCCGGATCTTCTATCTCATCCACAGGGACTGGTGCACCCCAGTCTTCAGAACCTTCAAGCTTACAGCTTGGCTCCTCCAATTCTATAGTCGCCAGGCAGAAAAGTTTATCTTCTCCAGTCCAAAAAGTATACTGGCTTCCCATAGACCTTCCACCAGGAAACTTTACCACAGCAAGTAGAAACGATTTTCTATTTGGGCGCACAATAATGGCCTTAACCCCTTCTCCGCATCAGTTGAAAAGGTATTGGAGTTTTTAGCTATGCCTTTCGAACAAGGAGACTCTGCTTCTACTATTAAAGTCCAAATAGACACCATTTCCAATTTCCACAGTGGCTTTGAAGACCATTCACTAACTTCCTGTAGATTGTGTAAAGTGTTCATGAAAGGAACCTTACGGTGGAAACCAGCGTATAAAGACCCTTGGGATCTGACTATGGTTTTGCAGTCCTTGGTCATTTCCCTCTTTGAACCAGCAGCTACCTGTCATCTTTTTAGTAGCTATTACCTCTGCCAGATGAGTTTCAAAATTACAGGCCTTGTCTTCTAAACTCCCTTATTTGATTTTTCATAAAGATAGAATATATTTGAGAACCAATCATTCCTGTCTTTCTAAGGTGGTGTCAGAATCTAATATCAGTCAGGCTATCACCTGCCAGTCGTCTTTCCAAATTTTTCAAACTAAGGACAGTATATATTACACCTATTGGATGTTCACAGAAATTCACAGTTTTATTTACATAGAATGAAGAATTTTAGAAAAAACTAACTGTGTGTTTTTACATTAGCTAAATAGTTGATTTTTAGTATTGCCTTTGTTTATAATGAATTTAGAAATGTCCTTACCTAAACAACCAAGAGCACATTCTGCTAGATCTATGGCTACTTCATCAGCATTTTTGTCTTCTCTAGATGATATTTGTGGAGATGCAACGTGGGCTAATCCTCATAACTTTATTGCTCATTACAAATTAGATCTGGTCTCTAGGGGCAGAGCAGCATTTGGCTCAGCGGTACTCAGGAATATCCTTCCTTAAGAGTCCTCCAAGGGTTTTGGTAGCTGGGGACTCTGTCCCTAGAGTTGAGGAATGAATGAAAGTTGACAACATCAGATAAAGTAGTTATGCATTCACCATAATGTTCCATCTGTGTTCTCTGTTTTCATTCTTCCTCAACTGCTCTTCCACCAACCACTCACCTTGTTGTCTTTTGGAAGGATCAAAGATGCTGAAAGAACCTTGTTCCTTTGAGTCTCAGATTTTGCTAGTTATCTTACTACTTTACTCCTTTTCAGTGCTCTACAGATGTATGGGACAGCAAACAAGATCTGAGGCATTATGGGAAAGGGAGGAGCTCAACAGCTTTCCGTGATTATTGAGCTAGTAGAATCAGCTGAGTCAGATCCAATGATCAGATCCGAACCCAAGAGTTAAGGAAGAATGAAAATGAACAACACAGATGGAACATTATGGTGAGTACATAACTTCTTTTTATCTGTAGCTGCAAGGGTGTTTGCAAACCATCTGGCAACAGTCATAGCTTATTACAGGTTGTAGGATATTCACATTTGTCTGTGTGTAGATGACTGTCTTACTGCCAGCTCTTTTGCAAAATGCCAGGAATCTCTTGCTTGGGTAAAGCGCATCCTTCTCAGTCTGGGTTTCCAGGTGAATATACTGAAACCTTCTCTCATTCCTTCTCACAGGATACATCTCTCACGAGGGATTTTCTTCCTTTGGACGAAGACCTTGGCAAAGAAGTTTCTGATTTTCTCCACCTAGACTCTGACATCAGCCAGGGAATAGCTCAGGATTCTGGTTTCATGGCCTCTGAAATTTTCATGATTCTTCAGGGCAGACTTCATGAGAACATTTCAGTGGTTCCTCAGATATTTGTGGACCCAACACAAGTACCCACTTTCTTTTCAGGTGTTGGAGTTTGTCAAAAGGGAGTTACTTTTGTGGGTGTACCAGTTATCTGTCAACCCAGGTCTCCCCTTCTCCCTTATAGTTGCTACTCAGTCTGTAACTACAGGTGCTCCAGAGTTTGCATGGGGAGCTGTTTCCAATGGGATGAAAGTTCAAGGTCTGTTGAACAAATTGGACAGACTAAAGTGCACAGATATCAAATGACAGCAAAAAATGCTGTCAAATCTTTAAACCATCTTTACACTCCAGGATGTCTACTGTTAATTGCAGACAGCACCACAGTGATATGATACATAAATGGGGGATGAACCAGATCATACCCCCCTTTTCAGATGATTTGTGGTAGTCTTGGACCTAACAACTTATCGCAGCCTTTATCCCTTCAGCTGTCTACATTCTGTCAGAACAAAACATTATTTATTAGGACTATGCTGCAGGGACTCCTGGACTCTGATCTTTCTTCCTCGCCTTTTTTTTTAGCTGTGGTAGTCTACCCATATATTTTAGGCTACTGCAAAAGTGACCTAATGATTAACATAGTACAGTTCTATAAGTTATTTTGCCGTAACAGTAGATGTTCATCTAGGTCATTGTTGAAGTAGGGGCAGCATCCTCATTTCCTTTTTTTGTGTTATATTTTTACTAGAATGTGGATATTTTTATTTAACTTTTTTACTAACATATATTTAAGACAGGTCACTAGTTCCCCTACTCTGAGGAAAAAAAAAACCCTGAAGGTGTAGTGCCTTATTTCACTGACTTGATAGGGCTTTTCTTGAGATGTTCAGTGGAGGGCACTTTGAAGTTGTCCTAAGGCTTTGGATTCTGTTTGATTAGCATATCCTTGGCAGGATATAGCCCATATATCTGATGTTACTTATCTATTCTAACATCTGTTGTTGTGGTAAGTTCACACAGACATCTGTACCTTATACACTGTGTGTGTGTGTGTTAGCAAGTGTAATGTTAGATTAAAATACATGTTGACCCTGAATGAGATAAGAATGATGTAATAGTGATACATAAATAGAATTTTAGAGAGAAGATTCTTACCACCAGTGTGTGAATGAATTAATTCCAGTGTAATACTGATATAAAAGAGGGATTTAGAGACAGAAGAGTGTTTTGCATTATGCAGTAGTATAACATTTCATAGACAGTACATGCAAACAAGTGTGAAGGATTTCCTTGATGAGCAGACAGTTCTGTGATTCATATATAAAAAAAAAAAAAAGAGTAAAATGTTTTAAATGGTGTAGAGGTGTTTGTATTGAAAGAAGCTATTTCAGCAGTATATGAATGCATATTCAGCCTTCCTTCCCCTACCATATTATTCACGCTTCCTTTATTCCAGTATAACCAAAATAAGCCAGAAATGTCATAGCTTTTTCTTGGAGTAGCTATTCTTTCTTCACTACATTTAAACTAAGTAACACATTTTACTATGAAAGATTTGAGTCTTGCAGTCTTGTGCGTGCCTTTAGATTTTTGTCCTTCCCACACATGCATGGTTTACACTTTACTGCATGTAATGTCTGTGAAGTGCTAAGCTGCTTGTTAGAGGCAGTGTACAGAAAAATGCAGAGGAAAGTACAGCTGCAAACACAGAGGCACTTGTTCAGTAGAGCTACATAATTAATATGATAACAGTATACCATATCAATAGCTGGTGCATAATATATATGCATGTGAGCTACGCATTATAAATATAGGTGTTTAGACAATTGATAGACTGTTCTACCACACACCAAGCCTGCCTACAGAATCTTGAGTTATATCACAATTAGAGGTGCGCTAGCAGAAGTGAGTCCATTGTGCCAAATGCTGCTTTTCAGGAGTGAACAATAACAATGTCTGGTTAAGTGATTTGCTTAGTTTTTTTAAATAGACAGTGGAAACTGAGAGATTCAAACCCAGAACTACAGAATGAAGCTTGTTAGCAGCTCATAGCCTTAATACTTTGTACTGTGCTGTCCCACTGGGGTCAGAGCAGTAGTAAGCGTAATGGGTTTCAGTAACTTTCAGTACTGGATTACTAATAGTTGTACAGTAAGCTGTCAGTTAACTAGAACACAAGCAACCGGCACTCTCAAGCATGTGTTGCACTCCCCCCCCCCTGCGGAAACATATCTTACATTTTTAGAGTTGTAGAGTTTTAAAAAGGAAGATAGGGTTATATACATTCCCTCTCTCCCCAACCTGAGAACAAGTCAAACCAAACAAATAGTGTAGGGTACAGTATTAGTCAGGTCTATTTTTATTAGTGACTCTCAAGCAACCAGAAACTACAGTTATCCAGCATCTACCAATCCCTATGGGTGCCGGTTAACTCAGAGTTTACTGTATACTAGTGCTAACTGCACTGATTCACAGTTTGAACTGCCATCCCCTGCACAGAACACTGTGTTCTACTCTCAAGGGTTTTTGCTTTGTGTACATGGAGACACCTTGATACCCTGGACATGTTATGTGCTGTTTCTACAAGAGGTACAAAGTGTTGCTTCAGCTTCCCTGTGCACCCTTATTTGTGATTTCCCCTCCCATGGTACCTCCTTCACTAATGCATAGGTTCACAGGCTGCATTGCATTGGATTGCACTCATTAAATAGAAGAGAGGTTTTGTCTACAACTCTCATTTCGCTATTTTTCAGGGAGTCTTTCAATCTCACCCTTTGTATAGGAATTCTGTCTCTGAATGCCTGTTGTATATTAACATTATATCAGTATCTCCTTTTGATTTTTTAGGACATGTTTATTAACTGTGGAATTTTCAAGGTCTAGATGCAAATGCATTTATTTCAACAATTTTTCAAGGCTGCTTTTGTGCTCTTGCATAGTTTTTTGCATTGGGTGCTTGTTATGTTGTTTGCTTTTTGCATTTGATATTTTGTTTACTTTGTGTTTAACATTTTATGCCTGTTTATTTTGCTTTCTATTTCTGAACCTGGCGTAAACATTCATTAACTTAAGCTGACTTGCAGTCAGCAAGACCGTGGCATACATGTTTTGTTTTTTTTGTTAATGATTTGATAACAGGGCATTTTGGCTGGGCCTCAACCTTTTCAGCCACAGCGCAGGAACACTAGCAGAGTATAATGAGTGCAAATAGTTATTTAGAATTTATCAAGAGATTATTTTACAAATAGCTGAAACAATGTAATACAGTAAGATTAAAAACATAACCACCCAACAAGAAAAGCACAAAGAGCATCATTCATCATAGATAAAACTTAACATCATTCAGCTTTGTTAAGAGCAGGTCAACATGGAAAGGGATAGGGAAGTGCCAAGTGAAAGACAAGCTCTTGTAGATTTTTTAGTTGAGGCTGCAGTAGAAGTAGCTGTTAAAGGAATAATTAGTAGGGCATATAAAATATTGCATAACCTGTAAGAGTCAATCAGCAAATGTTAGAAAAGATTGGGAAGAGAGAATGGAATAGCAATTTACAAAGGAACAATGGGGCAACATTTGTATGGCTCCCAAGTATGCAAGAGGGTCCAGAAAGGTTGATTTTTACTTGGAAATGTTTCCATAAGTATGTTTATGCCCCAAGCAGACTTCAGACAACTTTTCCTCAGGTAGATAACAAATGTTGGAGATGTGATAGGGAAATGAGAAGTAATTGGGAAAATTATTTTTGGGAATGTAATGAGTTGGCATATTTAAAAAAAACTCATTGCAGAGTACTGTGTCAGAAATGTTGATAAGTGAATAATTGTAACTAAGCAAATGATTCATTTGAAGTAGTTTACTTAATTTGATCTTCAACCTGTGGGTACCGGATCTGTATCGGATCCGAACTGGCAATTTCACTAGCATCTGCTCTGAGCTCCATGCTTCTCCCCTTCCCCATAATACACCTTCACTACTTTCTAACCCCCAGATCTCATTTGTTGCGGTTTGCCATAAGTATCGTGATCCTGAGCTCCAAGTCTGTGGGTTGGGTAGTTTTGATATTCTAGTGTTTTTTTGAAAGTTTCTTGAGTGTAAGTTGTTGGTGTAGGTTCCCTCTCCTCCTCCCCTCACTGGTGCGTCATGTGTTGGGTTTTGTGTAGTTGTAGTCAGTTAGTCGGTGTATAGTTGCTTGCCCCCCCCCCCCCAGCATTCTGTGTCCCTTCTGAGAGTGTGGTGAGTGGGCCTGTGTAGAAAGTAGTTTTTCTATATTGTGTGTTAGAATTTCGTAAGGCATGGCTGATCCTAAGCCGGTCTTCAAGAGGTGCAGTGAGTGTGGCCACAAATTGTCACCCGCTGATGGCCACACTCTTTGCGTTGTGTTTGGGTATAGCACATTTAAACACTGATTGTGCCATTTGTGCAGGTTAACCCACGATGGGGCCAAGTTATCCTTGAAAGGCCTTCTACCTACCACAGAGGTGGCTGCCTCCTCCACTGCTTCGGTAACAGCGGTTGCTGTGGCTGCCTCTCTTGTCCTTCCTTCTCCTCCCTCCAAGGCTGGGACTCACCCTCCCACTGCTAAGCCTGCGGAAGCGGAGAGCAGAAAAGGCAGAGAGAAGGAGAGAGAGCACCGGACAGAGAAATGCAAGATGTCCCCCGGACCTTTCAGCATTAGGAACTCCCGCCAAGAGTCAGTCTAGGCACCGTGATTCCCCTCGCCTCCGATCGCCCAGATTCTCCCCAGAGCTGGAGGAGCCACAACCACCATCTTGGGCCTCAGTTCCTCGACCTGCCAGGTCGGAGTCCATGGCCTCATTGGGGTCCACCCGAAGCCTTTCTGAAGTTGACATGGATAAAATGGTGAGGAGGTTAATTTGTACCAAATCCAGATGGGAGTCTTACCAGCCCCCTCTCTCTCTAGAGGGGCGGGCTCGCTTCCTTTCTTCACACCAATTTCTCCTCCTCCAATCCGACCTCCGGGTTCAGAGTACATGGATCCGAGGGAGGCCTTAGGAAGTTGGTGTTGACGGTACCTGTCTCCTCGATGCTGGCACCTTGCATAGAGCATGTCAGATCCGACCAGTTCTGATCCAAGTGGCTGTTGCAGCCAGAGGCCTGGGAGTCTGATCAGAGGGAGTGGAACTTTTTCCATTGGCTCCGACATTAGGCCAGGTTCTCCCCCTCGGAGCTTCGTCCACTTCGGGCCCGGCTCCGATTCTCGCATAGGATCTGGGGAGGGTGGTTTCCTCATTGGTGGGCCAGGAAGCACATTATCCCTCAGCGTTCAACGTGGTAGAAAGGGTTCTCTCCACTGGATCGAGAACCTTGACTATTTCCTCGGACTCAGCACCGACTCCCTCGGCTTGGCATGCGAATCCCATCATTTTATTTGAGGGACAGCCCATGCTCGAGGAGCCCCAGGCAGTTCACCCTGAGGAACAAGTAGCTTGCGAGTTGCCCCCGGAGAGCCGCACCGGAGACGTGCCTTGAAAGCATACATGTAAGAGGAGGCACTTGGACTCCCCTGAGCCCCTCACCGAGGACATGGATTTGGATGATGGGGAAGATTCCGTAGATCACCTCCCAAGGGTTTCCCCTTTGGAGACATCATCATCATGGAAATCCTATGCCAGCAGGGAGGTTGGTCTGCCCCAAAACGTTCCTCTGATGAATCCGTGTTCCTGGAGGTTTTCAGCATGCGCCCATCTACTTCCTGAGTGTCCCCTCCCGCAGATCCCCTGGTGGACCTGGTCACCTCATGGGCCTGGAAGGAGCCGAACACAGTGGAACCAATCCCAAAATGACCGGACAAAATTTTGAGCCCCCTCTCTGACAGACCAGCTTGCAGCAAAGGGTCCCCTGTAGACACTATGGTGGTAGCAGCAGCCACCAAAAAGGAACTAGCCCAGGAGAGTTCCTTGGTTCATCCCCGTGACCAAGAGTCTAGGATGGTGGACCGCTTAGGGAAGCGGGTTTATGCGTCCGCGAACTTTTCATCAGGGTGCTGAACTACCTGGGCCACGTTACTAGACTACAGCGCAACCTGGTAAAGGAAATGGCTGAGTCTCCCCCCAAGTCCATGTTACAGGAGGACAGAGACACATTCTCCGGGAGGATGCCCACTTTGACAGCGGTTTCCAACACATCCATGCGACTCCTCTCACATGCTACTGAAGGAGTGGCTAGGGCAGCTGGGTCCGGCGTGTCCATGAGGCATAATGCCTGGCTCAGATTGTCAGTTCTCGGAGCCTCTCAAGGCGTCTTTTACAAATGCCCCTTATGACGGTTCTACCCTTTTTGGTAAGACCATCAGAGACACTTTGGTCCAGAGTAAGAAAGACTGGAAGACACTGTCTGCTGTCAGAATACGCTTCTCAAATCCTCAATATCCTTTTCCTGGAATCAGCGAGGCAAAAGAAGGTGTGGTTCCAGAAGTCTCGGTATTCCCGGGACACACTGGGCTCTTCTTCCCCTAGAGGCAGAGGGGGACAGGATAGATGCCGGCCCAGAGGCAGAGGGGGTCCAAGGAATTTTGGGTCTCGAGAACCATTCTCGGACAGGCCCGCAAAGCATCCCTGAGGGCTTGCCTGACTGCTCTACTCTTGAGGCAGTCGGGGGTTGATTGTCATTATACCTAGTGGCATGAGAGTCCGTAACATCAGATCACTGGGTGCTTCAGATTATATCCAGAGGATACTCAGTCCCATTTGTGGTTCCTCCCAAATCTCTCCGACACCTCCTGGATGTACCACCCATGCAAAGGGAGGCGGCAGCACTGGAAATTTCCAAGCTGCTAGAGAAATGAGCCATCAAACCTGTTCCCCCAGCTCAGTCCAGATCGGGCATCTACTCCAGGTACTTTTTGGTGCCAAAGAAAACGGGGTGCTTAAGGCCCATTCTGGACCTGTCTACCCTGAACCTGTTAGTTGCCAAAGAAAAGTTCCAGATGGTCACCTTACAGTCCATCATGCCATACCTGCAAGAGAGCAACTGGATGTGCTTGTTAGACCTCCAGGATGCCTACTCTCACCTAAAGATGCACAGAAGCTCCAGGAGGTTCCTCCACTTCCGGCTAGGAGTCAATCATTGCCAATTTTGAGCTCTATCCTTTGGTCTCACCACAGCCCCCAGGGTGTTTACCAAAGTGATGGCAGTAGTAGCGGCTCACCTGAGACTTCAGGGGATTCAGGCCTACCCTTACCTGGATGATTGGCTCCTTATTGCTCCCACCAAGCGTCTACTTTGCCAAACCAGGGATTATTTCCTAACACTTGCATTCCACTTAGGGATTACAACCATCGCATCCAAATCTCTTCTGAATACTGTCCAGGTGATAGACTACATAGGGGCACGGATTGACACACTACAGTCAAAAATCTTCCTGACCACAGAGAGTTCGAGTTCGAAACCAAAGGATGCATGTTTCCCTCATCTACCGTTCTCACATTCCCTCGGCAGAACCGGTTTTGAGGGCCCTAGGTTCTATGGCAGCGACCATAATGCTTCTTCCATGCGCCCGGTTACACATGCGAGTACTACAGTGGACTCTAGCAGTGCAGTGGTCCCTGTTGGATCTTCCGTTGTCACATCCAATACACCTCAGTCGAGTCTGCAGGTCGTCCCTTCTTTGGTGGATGCATTCTCCGGAAATTCTGAAGAGACAATCTTTTGTTCCAGCCCCTGTCCAAGCCACAGTGACCATGGCTGCCTCGCAACTTGGTGGGGGGGGGCATTGTTCGGGCAGGAGAGTCCAAGGCCTGTGGTCCCCTATAGAGACCATTTTGCATATAAACCTTCTGGTGATGAGGGCGGTCCTTTTAGCGTTGCAGGCCCTTCATGCCTTTCTTCCTCTGGCAAGCATTGTAATTCAATCAGACAATATCAACAATTCCACAAGGTACCGGAATAGCACAAGGCTAAGTGACCCAATAGACATGCACCATAGGCAAAATAAGGTTTATTCCATAAACGAACAGGCAAGTGTTTTCATCCAGTAGGGCTTCATCAGCCCATATTAAGCTGAAACAACATCCATTTATACCAAAAACAGCGGGAAATCTACAATCAATTAAGACACATTCAGATAATTAAAACCATTCTACAAAGAGATTATATAATAGCGAGCTTCCATAACATATAAACAAATATATTTATATAAAATATATATATATAAAAATAAAATTTTCTAACTATCAGCAGGTCTCAAATAAGAATAAAAAAGGAAAAATAAAAATAAATAAATAAAAAAATAAAAACAAAATCTAAAATAAACTTTCAAGTCCTTAATCCCCTGGATTTCAGAGTGGGCCTAAGGGGAATCTTGTCATTGAGCCCAGGTTGCTGATTGGCCCTAAGCCTAATAATCCATCTAGCTTCTCTGTTTCATTTACATTCCTAATATCACCCCCCCCCCCCCGGTGGGCTGGGATAGATGACCTTCATAACCATGAACTTAAACCAATGGCTCTCATCAGTGTCCAAGACATGCTTGGAAAGTGCATTCCCAGTTGACCTGATCCTCCTCTGATACAGATGTTCATGTATCCTATCCCTAAGTCTCCAATCCATCTTACCCAATAAAACATGACAGGAGACACAATATGCGAGATATACCACATGTTCTGTCATACAATTAGCAACCACTCGAAATCTGAACCTATAGTTCATCAATGGATGTACAAAGACACCATCTGTATCTATATAGTCACAAAAATTACATTGGTTGCAAGGAAACGTACCCACATCTCTAAGATCAGCAACCCCATGGCTAACCCTGGGATAGCACAAAAGCCTTCTCAAATTGGGCTTGTTCTTGTACACAAACTGTGGAGCTTCACCCACAGTCTCCTTAATGTCTGGGTCCACTACAAGGATCCCCCAATGTTTTCTAATAACATCCTTAATGGATTCTACATCCTCAGTATAAAATATAGGGACCCTAACAACTCCAGACCTAGCTGAAGGACCTGAATCACCATTCCCGGGTCTATATTAGATCAGCGAACGATTAAAAAAGCGAATGCTGATTGATTGAACTTATGTAAGCAAAAGCTTACAATCTCGAACTGTCCAAAACACATACACACAACACAAGCACACCAAACAGCAATCCACACACATACACCTAAAATCTGACACCTAACCCTACACACACACCACTAACTATCCACTTACATTAACCCTAACCCTAAGGTCCGTCACTGTCGCACACTCACCTCACCCACTCCCTAACCCTAACTCACCTAACCCGCCCTAACGTCCACACAATCGCACACATATCTAACCTGCGCCCTAACCCTAACTCACCTAACCCGCTCTAACACTCACATCCACACAATCGCACACTTACCTAAATCCGACCTGTAACTTTCCACCACAGCACTGAAAATACTGAAGCAACAGAAACGGACAACTGAATTCTTTCCCTAGGAAAAAATTCTGGTTTCTGTTGCTTCAATATTTTAAACATTCGCTCACATAAGTTCGATCAATCAGAGTTCGCTTTTTTAAGCATTCGCTGGTCTAATATAGACCCCCCCCCCATTCCCTACAACATCAGAGAAGTACAGTGCTGCTACATCCCTTCTAAGATCAACAAGGCCAACCATCTCACCCTCAATCTCCCTTTCATCATAGGCTCTGGCACCTAACCTCTGTCTTAAATCATCCAACTCATTCCTAAAGCCAGTTTCTGAAGGGTTATAACGTGACACCCTCATGGCCTGACCCCTAACTACGTTGGCAAACACATATCCTGAATGCATGCTATGTCTATGTAAGGGGGCACTACAATGGCAGGGCTTCCTGTAAACACCTGTGTTCAATAAACCATTGTCCAACGTCTCAACATAGACATCCAGGAATGAAATCCTATGGGAAGAAGCCTCAAAACTAAACTTCAGGTAGTCATAAGAATTATTAACTTGATCAAAGAAACGTAAAAGATCATCCTGGCTACCTCTCCAAACAAAAAAACAAATCATCTACAAAACGCCTATAAAAAATGACGTGATCCAAAAAAAACATCCAGTTGGAACAAAATGTCCCTTTCCCAAGCTGCCATGAAGAGATTGGCATAGCTATTGGCACATGAAGTACCCATAGCTACGCCATCTCGCTGTAAATAGCACTGTATGCCAAAACTAAAAAAGTTATTCTCCAAGACTACCTCTAAAAAAAGGCATAGTAAATCAATAGAAGACCTATTATAATCTTTGTTCATTGTTAAATAGTCTTGGATCTTCTCAACCCCTTCCCTTTTGGGAATTATTGTGAAAAGTGACTGAACATCCATCATAACCAATATATACTCTAAATCTGAGAAAACTGTCTTCATGGATGCATACAAATCCAACAAAAACTCCTTAGTGTCCCTTAGAATAAATTTATTTGCATGGACTACTGGTCTCAATAATTTCTGTATGTACAAATGAGAAGGCTCAGTGGACCACCCCCTACCCGAAACAATGGGCCTCATGGGTGGTCCCTGTTATTCCCATCATTCAGGGCCTGCCCAAGATCCACAAGGATGTGATGTATCCACCCATGAGGCCCATTGTTTTGGGTATAGGTGTGGTCCACTGAACCTTTTTCTTTGTACATCGAGAAATTATTGAGACCAGTAGTCGATGCAAATACATTTATTCTAAGGGACACTAAGCAGTTTTTGTTGGATTTATATGCATCCATGAAGACAGTTTCCTCAGATTTAGAGTATATATAAGTTATGATGGATGTACAGTCACTTTTCACCATAATTCCCAATAGGGAAGGGATTGAGAAGATCCAAGAATATTTAATACTGAACACAGATTATAGTAGGTCTTCTGTTGATTTACTATGCCTTTTTTACAGGTATTCTTGGAGAATAACTTTTTTAGTTTTGGCACACAGTGCTATTTACAGAGAGATGGCATAGCTATGGGCACTTCGTTCCAATAGCTATGCCAATCTCTTCAGGGTCTATATTAGAACACCGAACTTTCAACATTTTGAGTGTTCTAATATCGACCCGTTTTCAGCAAATGTTGAAAATATCGAAGAAACAGAAAACTCGGTTGTCCGTTTCTGTTGCTTCGGTATTTTCAGCGCTGTGGTGGACAGTTACAGGTCGGGTTCAGGTAAGTGTGCGATTGTGTAGACGTGATGGTTAGGGCATGGTAGGTGAGTTAGGGTTAGGGTGCGGGTTAGGTAAGTGTGCGATAGTGACGGACCTTAAGGTTTGGGTTAAGGTAAGTGGATAGTTAGTGGTGTATGTATAGTTTTAGTGTAGGGTTAGGTGAAAGAGTTTGTGTATGTGTGTGGATTGCTGTTTATTTGGTGTGCTTGTGTTGTGTGTGTTTCGGAACAGCACATTTTTTCCCTAGGAAAAAATTTGCTGTTCTGTATGTTCATTGTTTTAAATTTTCAATTAATATGGTTCGATATTAGAACACTCGAGATTTTGAAAGTCCGGTGTTCTAATATAGACACTGTCTTCTTGGCAGCTTGGGAAAGGGACATTTTGTTCCAATTGGATGGTTTTTTGGATCACGTCCTTTTTTATAGGCGTTTTGTAGATTATTTGTTTTTTGTTTGAAGAGGTAGCCAGGATGATCTTTTATGTTTCTTTGATCAAGTTAACTATTCTTATGACTACCAGGTGAGTCAGGTCTTTCAGTTAGGTCGGGAGTTGTTAGGGTCCCTATATTTTATACTGAGGATGTAGGATCCATTAAGGATGTTATTTGAAAACATTGGGGGACCCTTGTAGTGGACCCAGACATTAAGGAGATTGTTGGTGAAGTTCCACAGTTTGTGTACAAGAACAAGCTCAATTTGAGAAGGCTTTTGTGCTCTCCCAGGGTTAGCCACGGGGTTGCTGATCTTGGAGATGTGGGTACGTTTCCTTGCAACCGATGTAATTTTTGCGACTATATAGATACAGATGGTGTCTTTGTACATCCATTGACTAACTATGGGTTCCAATTTCGAGTGATTGCTAATTGTATGACAGAACATGGAGTATATCTTGCATACTGCATCTCCTTTCATAAGTTTTATAGGGGTAAGACAGATATGAAACTTAGGGATAGGATACATGAACATCTGTATCAGATGAGGATCAGGTCAACAGTGAACGCACTTTCCAGGCATGTCTTGGACACTGATGAGAGCCATTGGTTTAAGTTTATGGTTAAGGAGGTCATCTATCCCAGCCCATGGGGGGGGGGTGATATTAGGAATGTAACTGAAACCCGAGAGACTAGATGGATTATTAGGCTTAGGGCCGATCAACATCTTGGGCTCAATGACAAGGTTCCCCTTAGGCCCAGTCTGAAATCCAGGGGATTAAGGACTTGAAAGTTTTTTTATTTTATATTTTGTTTTTATTTTTTTATTTTTTATTCTTATTTGAGATATGCTGATGGTTAGAAAAATTTATTTTTATATAACTGTATTTATTTTATTTATTTATTTTATTTTACATTTGTTGACCGGGCTAGTCTAACTGGATATATGTCCATTTTCAGTAGAGGCCCGGGGAGAAAAGCTCCAAAGACAGATACATTATAACAAAATGTATAAGGTTACAAATACAAAAAGTGTTTGGCAGGTTACAATCAAGTTAACATAGCAGTAGATACAAGCATTTTTCAGTTTATTTGTTTATATGTTATGGAAGCTTGCTGTTATATAATCTGTAGAGTGGTTTTAATTATCTGAATGTGTCTTTAAGGATTAATTGATTGTAGATTTCCTGCTGTTTTTGGTATAAATGGATGTTGTTTCAGCTGTTTTATATGGGTGAAAGCGCTTGCCTGTTCGTTTATGGAATAAATCTTTTTGCCTATGGCGGATGTCTCTTGAGTCACTTAGTCTTGTGTTATTCCAGTACCCTGTGGAATTGTTGCTGCTGTTATTTGGATTGTGGTGGGTACCGGAATATTTACTCTCCGTGAGTTGTCGTTTTTTTATACTCAGTCAGACAATATGTCAGTGGTCTGGTATGTCAATAAACAGGGAGGGACCAGATCTTACCCCCTTTGTCACGAGGCTAATAGAGTGTGGGAATGGGCGGTCTCCACCAGTCGCTTTCTGACAGCAATGCACTTTTTGGGATGGTCCAACATCCTAGTGGACAGGTTAAGTCAAACTATGCTGATGCCTTACAAGTGGCCTCTGAATCCTTCAGTAGCAGAGCAGATCTTTCTGGAGTAGGGTCAGCCTTACTGCGATCTCTTCACATTTCCTTCCAATGTGAAGTGCAGCGAGTTCTTCGCTCTGAACCCCCAGCTGGGGGAGTCCCCCAGAGACGCTCTAGTCCATGCTTGGCCTCCCGGTCTTCTGTGTGCTTATCCTCAAGTACCCCTTATTCCGAGCTTTCTACAGAAAGCTTTCGACTGGGGAGCAAAGTGATCCTCATTGCCCCATTTTGGCCTCGCCAGGTATGGTTTCCCTTCCTTTGGTCTCATCTGGCTCCACCTTGGATCTTGGATCCCATTCAGGATCTCATTTCACACCCTTTGGGGGTTCCTCATCCGAGCCTGGACAGTTTGGAGCTCACGGCTTGGCTGCTGCAGTTCCCCTAATTGCTAGGACTCCTGGATTATCCTCTTCAGTCAGGTCTATTCTGGTGGCAGCTCATAAGTCTTCCATCAGGAAGGTTTATTGTAGCAAATGGAAATGTTTTTCCTTTTGGGCTTCTCAAAGGAGTTTAGACCCTTTCACGGCTCCTGTTTCAGCTATTCTCGATTTCTTAGCAAACATTTTTCAACGAGGAGCTAGCTCTTCTACTATCAGAGTTCAACTAGCTGCAATCTCTATTTTCAAATTGGTGAGAATTCTGCTTCTCTAGCCTCTTCCAGACTGTGTAAAGCTTTTATTGAAGGTACTTTCCTATTACACCTTCCGGTCAAAGATCCTATTCCCCCATGGGACCTTACTATGGTTCTTCAAGCTTTGGTCGCTCCGCCATTTGAACCTGCAGTAACCACGGATCTTAAGTTTTTGTCTTGGAAAACAGTGTTTCTACTGGCTATCACCTCTGCTAAGAGGGTTTCAGAACTGCAAGCGTTGTCTATTAAAGCTCCATACATGATTTTCCATAAGGACAGGGTTTCCCTTCGTACCATTCCTTCCTTTCTTCCCAAAGTAGCATCACAAGGTAACATCAATCAGACCATTAATTTACCTGTTTTCTTTCCAAATTGTGCTAACAGAGTGGAATACAAACTCCACTTGTTGGATGTTCATAGACCATTACGATTCTGTTTACACAGGACTAGAATCTTTTGTAAATCTGATAAATTGTTTGTTCCTTCTCTAAACCCTTCCCTTTTTGGGTAAACCTATCTCCAAGGTCACCATCGCTAGGTGGATCTCCTTATTCATCCTTCAGGTCTATAAGGATAAAGGTTTGTCTCCTCCAGGACAGGTGAAAGCTCATTCGACTAGGTCAATATCTACTTCTGCGGCCTTTTGGTTGAGAGTCTCATTAGATTATATTTGTTTTGCAGCTACTTGGTCCTCATCTTATATCTTTATTTCCCACTATAAATTGGATTTGATTTCTAGAAGGAGAGCATCCTTTGGTTCCGTGGTGCTCCGGAATATCCTTCCATGAGGGCCACCCAGGAGTTTAGTAGCTGGGGACTCTGTCCCACAGGTTGAAGATCAAATGAAGTAAACTACTTCAGATAAAGAAGTTATGTACTCACCATAATATTCCATCTGAGTAGTTCTACTTCATTTGTCTTCAACCATCCCTCCCTCCTTCCCCCTGGCCTTACCATATGGACAGCCTGTTTGGCTGAAGGTTTAGGTGCGTAAGGTGTTTTTTCAGGTTGGGTTCCCAGTATAAGTGTCAGCAAACTCGATCTGGAGGTTGGAAGGTAGTGCAAGTGTATTATGGGTAAGGGGAGAAGCTTGGAGCTCAGAGCAGATGCTAGCGAAATTGCCAGCTCGGATCCGATATGGATCCGGTACCCACAGGTTGAAGACAAATTAAGTAGTACTACTCAGATGAAATGTTATGGTGAGTACATAACTTCTTTTTTTGCGCTGTGACATAGGATCTGAATTGCCTAGACATAGTAATTCCTTACTAAGCTTCATGCTATTGGCTGTCCAAAAAAAAAAAAAAAATTTACAAGACAGTGAAATTAAAATCTAAACCAACTGTGATTGAAGTTGTGATGCCCCTGCACTGGCCCAGTAATCAAGGAGCCTCAATTCTCACCACTAACACCAACGAGGGACGTGCGTATTGGGAGGATGACAAATGCACACACAGTAAAGTACAATTTCCCTTAAGAGCACAATCAGTCTGGGGCTGGTTTCTCCCTCTTTCTCCAGATCCCCAATAAGACTCCCCACTGGCACAGCTAGAGAGTTAAGATGTCAGCTGAGTGGTCAAGCCAAAACCTCGAGCACGCTCTATCCAACCAGTGCTTCGTGTCCCTGCCCAAGTAGCTGACACACACACATACTTTGAGATTGGATTTATATACAAACACACAGACACTCCTGGGGAAGGCTGGCACAGATTCACTAGCTGTGCCCTCTTCTGCCCAGACTATACGGTAGTACCAGCTGCCACCGACCACTCTCATCAACTACTATATTGCCCTTCCCAAAGGGAACCAATTGTACATTGTAATGTTGTTATCCAAATGGTAACTGTGTCCAAGAATAAGGCTATTTAGGAGTGGCCTGTACAGTGTCACCAAATGCATATGCAAGTACTCTTCTAAGATCTTAAATATCTCTGAACAAACCAGCCACATTTAAAAGGTTTAAATATATTTTATAATAAATAATTAAAATCACAAGACAATACTCGATAACTCAACCCAGTGACAACAGAGTTCAGAATCACAGGAAATATTTTAAAACAACATTGCAGGGCAGTGTCACATAAGTACAGAAAACATATAAATTAATCTTGCTATATTCCTATCTCTAAGAGAAATACTATACCTAAATCTTACTTACAGAGCCAGGCAAATGCAAGCGCTGAATGAATGTTTCTAGGGCCAAAGACAAATAAAATGCACAGACTCACTCTCTGAGATAGTTCTTAAATTGCTATCAAACATTTCCACTGGGTTATCTCAGATTACATCATTCCTGTCACCTCTGCCTGTAGTTCTCAGGCTAACAGGAACTTATAACACCTCTGTGTCAAAATACCCATCTCTCAGAATTAGAAGTCGTAAAGCCGTTAAACACTTTTACCTTGGAAACCTGTAATTATCTGTTTCCAGACAATAGAAAGAATTTCTAGCTGCAGACATTCTGTCTCTCTGCAGTAACTAACTTTATAGAACAGTCGTAAACAATTCAACTTATTTGTTTTTTTTTTATATAGAGTTTTGCTCTTTTCCAGTTATGTGCTCTTTGCTTACATTTTTGAAACTCAGCAAATAGCATACAGTTTATTTGCATTTGTAAGGCAAAACATTTTGCCATTCGAAATAATGAAAAGTTAAACTGGAACCAAACTTTTCGAATGTACACAATGTCACCTCAAATGATCGACACATTTGAGTCGATATTGTCTTCGAAAATGTCATGTGATAGCCATATAGGAGTTGATGTAAATCAAACTCCTATACGACATATCAAGTTTTTGCAGGGGGACAAGCCTCCCTGCACCCCCTGCTGCTAATATATTCCAATTCCGCGATCACACTACAGTGGGGATATGGATGAATTTTCAATCCCCATTGTACCACGATCTCCGTACATACAGTCGAACACACTTAAGCGAATACACTACTGCATTCGCACAAGTGTGTTCAACTATCCAATACACTTTTCATTTTGTGCATGGCATTCTGATTTTCGTCAGTGTACCTGCCGACAAATTATAGTAAACCGCATACAAATCATATTATTATTCACAAAAGGCATAGAATTATTTACAAAAGTCTAGCTAACTGGGCTGACAGCCTTCACAGAAGTATTGAATACTGTAAAGGAGATTAAAAACTGGAGGCAAGGTCTTTAGATAAGGGAAGGAGTGAATTACATAATAATAAATAGAATTTGTGGGCGCAATATGTGCAAAATGTTCAGGAAAAAATGTGAGGTTTAAGGGAGGGCAGGAATTGGGCAGTTACGTAATGTTGGAGTGAGAAAGTGATAAAAACAAAATATATATGTAAACTAGATAAAACAAATGTTATGGTTTGTTTTCTATTAATGTGTGTGTATCTGTCACTTTCTGAAATTGGATTTACTAAAATGTTAAAGGACAGGGTTGCCATGTTGTAGCATATTTTCCTTGAGTCTAAGCATGCTGGTTAGAGGATAGGGGGTAGATAGATGTATACTATACAAATTTGTTGTTGGTCCTTTAAGTTAAGTTGTAGGATGATTTAGTTTACCAAACTTTTAAGTATTTTCATAGTAATGGTTTGTGTATTAGGAGTAATAAATGTTTCTCCAAAATGTGTATGTTTCTAAGAGAGTAAGAGTGTTTGCATATAGTAGATCAGTATACTGGGTAGTGTTAAATGTGGGAATTCTAAATTCTCTGTGGTGGTATTAATTGGTTTATATATATGGTTGCATTTGGGTAACTGATACGTAATGTGCACATCAGTTAATTGGTATGCTAATAAGTATATTTACACTGGTTTTGTTATTCACCATTCAAAACCATTCATCGCCAGGTCTAGTGCACACCACAGAATCATTATAGAGTTAATTCAATTTAAAAGACAAGGAGGAAAGTAGGTCTTGCCTCCAGGACTTTGGTCTATCTCTGTGTAAGCCCAGACAGTTTTCTTTTATATGAGCCATCCCTTCATCAGGCTGCGCACTTAATAATGTTTCTCTTTAGGAAAGAATGTTTTAGTTCATGGCAATATCAACAGAGTCGAAGTTTATTCTGACCACTGTGATGTGGCACCAAGTTCCTGACTGTTCCTCTTTTGCGCATTTCCTGAGTTTTCTTATGGATTTGGGCTGCCAGGAGAGGAGCACAGACATTTTATCATGTGGTCATCTCCTTCTCCCCCCAGTATGGAGTATTCCATTTACCTGTTGCATCCTGTTGCCATCACAACACCATCAGTGAAAATAATACTTAGCTTTTGTAAGGGAGTTTGTATGTGGTGGCTAACAGAGAGATGCCAGTCTTTCTTTTTGTTAAAGCTTTAATAAGATAATTCTAAATGCATGTGCAGATGTGCATGTTGTACGTCAGATCTAAATATCTCATCTGCCACCCTAACTTAATACTCAGACATTCTTTGCCATTTTGCTTAAAGTTTTTGTATGGTCTGCAGGTAAAAGCGAGAAAGGCTTGTTTTATAGTCTCTGTATGAGGAGAGACTGATGGATTTACTTGTTCTACTCGCAACCTTGTTTTTGCTTGCCCCACCTGTGCCATGAGCTGTTTTCAGACTTGGGACACTGACAGCAGATAGGCAAGGTGGTTTTAAAAAAGTTGTCAGTATGCTGATTGTTATTTACAGTCAAAAATAGAAGTTACTTTTTTAAAGCAATTTTCTATGTTTTGATAGTTCTGTTATGACAAACTGGTAAAATTCTTGTTATAACTGAAGTTTATTGCATAGCAGCTGAATTGTATATTGTTACATTAGTCAAATGTCAGTATAGCAGCTGCACATTGCTTCTTCAGTACAATGCATATAGTTTCTCTTTAATTCCACAGAATGTTCTGGTTAAATTCAATGAACTGATGCAAAAATCTGAGATTTTATTGAATCTCCTTGTTTGTGAAGAACTCTCGGAATGGAAAGTTCGCCAGCAGAAGGCCTGCATTGGAGCTCCATTGGATACAAATCTGACTGAGATGGAAAACTGGTAAGCCTGTGTCAGTATATCCTGGGACAGCTGTGTGTCCTTTATAACGTGTTTCATTTAGTACTCCTTAGTCTCTTGTAGCTGTGTTACAGTTTTATACATTGCAGAATTTTAATGTTGAAACATACTCTCAATTGAAAGGACTTCATCTTGCTTACTTATTGTTTGTCCCATCACCCTTTCTGCAGCTTTCATCAAACTCCATTGCTACTACCATACCTCACAACCTCTTAGAGCAAGAAATCTTGACAAAGCCATAACTAAAGGGGGGGCAAAGGTCCAAAAATAGGGAAACATTTTAACTATTGCTCTTACAAACTTAAAAAGTAGATAGAATAATAGATTTTGCATTAACATGAATTTTCTGAAGGGTGTGAAGTCTGAAACTCAAATGTCTGTCATTTTCTGACTTAAATCTTGAGTGAATTGCCAGTGATTTGCTAGAAAATCACAATTTCATTAAAACGGTCCAAAAATATGAGAAAAAAATCTATACATTCTGCAAAAATCTGTACAGTTGAGAGGTATGACTACTACTACCACCAATTTTGCTTGTAGACTGTTAGTGAAATAAAACCTTTAAATTCAGATCACTCTGTTTCTGTCTGTCTCTCATAATTTGTTTGTCAATTCCCTCCTTTCTTTTTGCGTGTCTCTTTTTTTCCACTTTGAAGCTGAGCAGTGTTTGTTGACCAAACTTCAGCATTTAATAGAGTCTTTGCAGTTCTCTGCTGTGCTACCATCTGCTTCCAGTTGTAGTAAGACAAACTCTGCATTTATGTCCTTCTGGTTGACTGACTTAACTAAATAGGTTCCTAATGATCCCACATTGTTGTGAGTGAGTCCTCTGTGGAAGTTTAGGTTAGTATTGGCCCCAAAGACGTTCAAGAGTTGTATTACTGGTAGTGATTAAGGGTTTGGGATTTTTTGCACTCAGCTTGGAAGGCTTTTCAGGCTACCCCCTTGATTGAAAAGGGTGTACTTCCCATGGTGGAATATTCACTTTGTACATTGTAGACTCTTTCTGAAATATCTGTAGGCACACTAGCTAGACTTTTAACCATAGTTGATTTTAAAAACATGTTTTTCCTTCTTTTGGAAGCTGAGCAGTTGTAATTGGAGAAGTATTTTGCAGCCAGCAGGTAAATGTTGGCTTTATCCTGATGGCCACATATCCCACAACTGACAAAGGTTCCACAAACATGACTCACTTCAGTCTTGTGTGTTTACCATTTCTCACTCCTTTATTCTCTAGTGCTTTTATTTAGTAGAGGGAATTTTTTGCACCATCTTCACTCAAAGGGGAAGTTTGGCCTCCAATTTTCAGTTGTCTGTCTGTCACAGAGACTGATGTCTTTTGAAGTTTTTTTTTTCTTAAAATCCAAGGATGATCTGTCATTCTAGTCATTCTTCTTAAGAAACTCATTGGTTGTAAAAGTCCACAGAGAAATGAACATTTTTTATTGGCCTCAGCATTTTTATCTTTTCCTTAAGAAATACTTGAATATGCATGTTTGACTCAAAAAATCTGAGTTTTGACACTTCCAAGAAGGCTGCATATTGGTCAAAAGATTAATTTGAACTTTTCCAGTGTGAAAACAGAAACCTGTATAAAAAACAAAAAGCCTGACAAAATTCAGAAGTTAATTATTCTCACTGCTGTAGCAGACTATAGCTCTTTGGTTTATATCCTTCCCAGGCTACACTGTCTCAAGATCCACAATTAGAAAAGAACAGCATGAGAGTGAGTTTCTTCAGCACTGCTAGTACTTTCTTGTCCTTGACAGCGCACATTTGAACATCACAGGGTTAATAATTGGCTGTGATCTTCCTTTTCTGGAAAATAGTGTCCCCTTTGGTGGACTCCTATCACACAAAGTATATACATTTTTTTTTCAGAAATTGGTACTTTCTCTGTCTCAGAGTACTAATAATTTGATGACATTTTAGCCAAGATGCTTTACCAGACAAATTTTTAGTCGCGAAGGTTAATTAAGTCTGGGGCACTTTTTGTGAGAAAAATAATTGCTGCTTTTCCACTTATGAGTGTTAAAGGGGATTGCAAGTATATTCTGATGCCTGTGTACACTTCATATCCACTTACCTTCATTTTTACTTACTTCAGTGGCACTTTCTGTGAAAAGAGATTTTTGAATTGTGAGAGAATAAAGTGAAATGCTTGTACGTTTATTTTTGAGCTGTTTGAGGGACTGTATAGTAGAGTTTGTGTATGTACTGCTTGTGAACACTAGAGTAACAATTTACCTTCTGACCAACTCGTTACAGCAGCGCCTGACAAGAACATGGATACCCTTACTGGTCCATTAGTTCCCCCCTCTTGCTGTACTTAAAAAATAAATTAAAGAGCCCTTGCCTCCACCACAGGCTCAGTCTATATCTCATCAATTGGTACACAACTCTGCAGTGGTCACACCTTGCTTCTCAGACCACTCAATGTTTTCCCCATGCACTTCTGATGTACTTCCTTCTGCCACCATGGACCAGGGGTTACCCTGACATGAGAAAACCATATTTTTTAGGTATGTGAGTTTCTCCTTGAGGTTCTTTCAGGGGTGTCCTGGTAAGAGACCAGTTTCCTGGATGGAAGTGCCATTCTTCAATCTCCTTTTAGGGATGTCCCTAGAAAAAGAAACACATGATTAGACATATTCCATCTGAAGATGGTTTGCCTGTGAATAAGATGAATTTCTTACCTTAGCTAAAGGTTTATTGCAGGTTTTTAGTCCTGTAAAACAGCAGGAATGATTAAACATGACTTCAGTTTTACAAATCTTGAGGATGTTTTATCACAGGATTCTGATAACAGGACAAGGTTTTCTTTTGTTTTTTCCTCTTAAGAATTTGACTTCAATTCTGAGAAGAGTGTTTCTTCAGTGTCTTCTGTAGAGGATTTTTCTTTTTTGTGGGACTGTTTTCAGTATCAATAATGCATTTTTTGGGAGCAAATGTAGGTTTCTCTTTCCTTAGGGAAATAAAATGCCATGTATTACACCTAGTCCTCTTATTATGCCAGCGTGGGGGATTTTTTTTTGGTTCTGCCTGCAGTAATCTCGACAGTCCATCATTATTCCATAAAAAGGCATATACATTTTATAAAGTTCCTCAGTCTAACAAGTATTTGTTTTTTCACCTCAGGTCTGACCCATGAGCTATTTCTATTTCTTCTTCAGTTGCTAACAAGGTTCTAGTCTGCTAATCATTTTCCTTTCGACAAGGATGGTTAAAGCCTGACTTCCAAGATGGCTGCACATTGAGTAATAACTTAACTCTGGCTCTCCCAATGTGAAAACAGAAACTTAGAGAAGGCTAGTAGACTTCTGTGTTCATGGATAAAACTCAGTAACTGGCTAGTAAGTCTACTGCCTGGATGCCAGGAAGAAAAAAAATCAGCTACAGAAAGTGATGAAGAAACAGTGACTGTGGAATGTTCTGCAAAAAGCAATGCGACCTCCAGACATGATTTCCAGTAATCTACAGGAAGATATAAGACAGCTGCATACAGAACTGGTTAAAATAAACAAAACACTGATGGAGTATGTCAACACAAACAAAAGTCTGGAAAAAATGGAAGACACTGTAAACAAATATTCAGATGAAGTGTTAAAACTGCAAAAATCAGATGTTGAAATGAAGAAAAGGCAAGCTGAATATGAGAATACTCAGGAAGAGATCTTTCAAAAAATAGCATTAGAGGACACAGCACATAGGGAAAATCTATGATTTTCAGCTGCAGCAGAGACGCTGGAAGGAACAGACTGCATTACTGTCAAGAAAGCACAAATAAGGAACTGGACTGGTATTCCATAGCAGCTAGTTGAAAGGGCACATCGTGTGTATGCTTAAAACCTGGCTATGAGAAGGCAGCCTAGACCTTTAATAGTAAAGATGCAGTCCTACCTGCAAAAGGATTTAATTCTGACAAAACTTTGGTAGAAGGACAAAATACTAAACGGTGGGTGACAGCAGACTGTTTGTGGGGAATGATTATTCATTGCACACCAGGCAGAAGCAGAGTAAATTCATTCCACTATTCAGGGAATTTCAAGATGCAGGTGTGAGATTGAAGCTGCTGTACCCAACTGTCTTCAAGGTGTTCTTCCCCGGAGGGACAAAATAAGTTTTTGATGAATTACATGCTAAGGAGGAAATACAAAAGTTTGTCCAACAACAAGTGATCTGTGAAACAGAAGGATGTTCTGCTTCTTTTTCTTTTGGTAATAAAGACCACATAGAGAGAGACTGTACCTGTGAGACCTTTTCCACTCTTTCAGTGGAAAATGTTGGGGAGAAGGAAGGGAGCATGAGAGTTGACTAGAATAATTGAGAGTACATTGGAAATTAAGTAGAGACAGCAGATGGGGATGAACAGTAATAAAAGCAGTAACTTAACATGGGATTACAGTGCAATAATTATATTTGTGAAATATGACAGAATAAGAAAATCTGGAAATATTGGACTTTTTCAGAATTTTTTTTGAGTTGTGTGGACTCCAGTATATGCCCTACTTCATCTCATTAATGTTTGGAAAAAATGCCTTGGGGAGGAGAATAGAGGGGAGAAAGTTAATTGTAAGTAAATAAAACAGTTTTTCTTAATAGTCCTGTGGTTATGGTGTGTGTGGATTTCTTTGCATGTTGTAAAGTAAAGTTTCCTAAGTTATTTTGTAATTATGATGGGGATTGTAAATAGGTGCTGCTGTTTTTTCCCCCTTCTTTTCTACATTCTCTTTCCTTGTTCAGTTTCAAGAAATGTAGACACTGCAGTGTAAAAAAAAAGCCTTGTTAAAAAGAGCATGACAAAAGAAAAAAAATAGACGTTTTCTCATTCGTGCATGGGGGAATGACTGGTTTAAGGACCTTAGATTGATTTAGTAATATGTTTTAAGAGAAAGCAAGTAAATGAAAAAGAATAGAGTATTATGAGGCTTTTTTCTAGCAAGTGGATGTAGGCTTAGTAGCAGTTCTGTAACTGGTCCTCATGACTACATGGAAACAATCTGATAAAGAGAATTTGACTGGCTGGTTGTCATGTCTACATGGAGACAATCTGATAAAGAGAAATTGGATAAAGTCTGGTGGAGAGTGATTGGTTGGGGAAAAAAGAAAACAGAAACTGGCTAGGAGATTTTTTTTCTGAAAGCATTCACGGGTTTTCCCAGCTGGGAGAGCAATAAAGATAAGACAAAACCAGTTAGCACTTCGAAGCACAGCCTGCACCATGCATCTTAGCATGGATAGCCTTTTTTTTAGGTTAACTCAAGTCTGTAAGTGTCACACTCAGTTTGGGACATTAGTTCCTATTAGGAGGGCAAAATTTCAATATTTTAAGATGTACTTTTTTTTGTATTATAATTAAATTAATAGGTTGTAGGGGGTATTTGGGGGGTTGTTTTTTATTTGAGGGCTTTCAATAAAACAAACTTTTGTAAGGTATGACATAGGCTCAAATGCATATGACAAGAAACAACTGTATAACTATATATAAGTTCAATATGCTAAACAACGTATGCATGTAAAAAAAGCCAGAAGTAGACATTTAATAACAGAAAAGGTGTTATACATAAAAGGTGCTAATAATAACTTTTTAATGCAATGATGCTTTCTGTAATGTTTATAAATGCCTGTGGTCTCACAGGTAAACACGAAAAAGAAAGAAAAGTGAACTATATTAAAAATACCTATGTTACAGGAGACACACTTTGAACATAACATGTGAATTTGATAAATAAAGGTTTTTGGGTGGTTCTTCAGCAGGATATGTGGGACAAAGGAAAATAGGAGTACTTATATTAATTCCAAAAGGAGCTCCAGTAGTTATAGAAGAGGATAAAAAAGATAATGGCAGAGTTGTAGTGCTAAGGGTCTACTGGCAAGGGAGGAGGATTACATTGGCACATGATTATATTCCACCTAAAACTGCTATAATGGAGCTTAAGAAAATCCTGGGAGAAATCAGTTTTCAGCAAGGAATATTACTTGTAGGTGGGGACCTGAATTTGATTTGCAACAGTGAATATGTGTCTGGGGACCCAGAAGGGAAAATATAACAAAGGAGGGTAGATTTTTGAAGAACTGTATTAAAATATTTGGCATGGAAGATGTGAATTGAGTAATAGGAGTTTGGAGTGAATTTAAATATTATTCCCCATGTTATAAAAACTAGGTTAGGCCCGACAAAAGCATTCACAGGAACATGTAATTTAATTGAATGTATTGATACACACCCAGTAACTATTTCAGATCATGCAACAATAATAACTAAAATAAAAACACAGGGTAATGAAATAAAAATGAGACACTGGCACTTTACCATCTGTCTGTTGAAAAGAGAGGAATTTAATGAATGGGTAGTGGAGATTATTCAGGAGCTATTCTATAGGATAGAAATTACTTCTGTAAATATAGCCAGTGAGTGGGATAAAATGAAGGTGGAGTTTAAAATAGAGTAGAAATAAAAGAAAGGGAGCTATGGTTAAGAAGTAACAAGAATTATTTAGAGGGACTGACATGTTGAAGCATTGCAAAATAGGGGGAGTCTCGCAGAACAAGAGGAGGATCAACTGCTAAGCAGAAAATAAGGGATTACTGTGACAGCTGATATGCAACTGTTTTTGATAACATTAGAGCCCCAAAACTTTTTAGCACAGCAACTCAGGAAACAGGAAGTAGAAAGATCTCTCGCCAAGCTTAGGGAGCCTATAACAAGGAAGGGAACGAGATCCTGTAGAGATATTAGAAATATTTAGGAAATTCTATGAAAGTCTGTATAAAACAGAAAAATATGGAGATCAAGAAAGATACAAATGGAAATGTTTATGGAATTATTAAATATGACAAGGTTAGAGGTCGATGAGGGTCAATTACTAATGGTTAGAATAGGAGATCATCAGATAAAAATTGTGATGTATAACCAATCTACAGGAAAGTCCCCAGGTTTTAAGTGGTATTCCTTTGGAAGTTTGAAAGCTAGAATAGAATAAACTGATAAAGTTCTGGAAGGTTTTGTTTAACAGTATTTTAAGATGAGATGTACCAATGTCCTGGAAGAAAACTGGTAGCTGAAATACCTAAAAAGGTTAAAGATCCATCAGATTCAGCTTCATATAGGCCCATTTCAATACTAAACCATGATTATAAAATGTTCACGTCTATAATGGATAAAAGAATAGCAAAAGTGACTCCAAAATTGATAAGATACGGATTAGTGTGGTTTTGTGGAGGGGAGGCAAACATTTGACAACATTAACAGAACATCGATGATCCAGAGGGAAGCAGAATGTAAGAAAATACCATTGCTGTTGGTGGGTCTTGATTCAGAGGAAGCATTTGATAAAGTAAGCTGGGACATTATGAGCAGGGCAATGGAAGCATTTGCATTTCCTGGAAAAAATTTAAAGGTTGATTAGGAGGATATATGAGGGATCAGTGGTGAAAATTAAAATGGGTGGGGTCCTCTCTGATAGTTTCTGCTTGAGCAGGGGATCCAGGCAGGGATGCCCTCTTGCCCCTTAATTATTTGTATTATATTTAGAACCATCGGCAAAGAAAAATAAGGGACTCAGAGATTCAAGGCTATAATTGGTATGGTAGTCAAGAAAAGCTGGTTCTAGTTTCAGATTATATTGGCTGATACCTGACAAAACCAAAAAGAGACATTATAGTGTTGTGGAACATTTTAAGACAGTTTCATATCTTTTTGGGATACAAAATTAATGAAACTAAAAGACAATAGCCATACGTTATGTACCTACATATGAACTGGTTATGCAATATCCATATTTATGGGGACATGATAAAATTAAGTATTTAGGAGTATTGATTAAAAAATATTCTAGCGTGGCAGCTAAAGATTTGTGGGAAGAAAATAAACAAAAGATAATACAAAAACTAAAGAAAATAGAAGCTTTGTTATATAGATAATGGATAATGAGATGCAAGCAATTAAAATGTTTTTAGTCTTCTTAATCTTATACACAGGTGAGGCATGTTTTTATCAACCAGAGGAGAAGTTGTGGATAGCAATAAAGAGCTGAAGGACTTTTTCTGGGAGGGGAAGACTGCAAGAGTCAAGTTGGATAGCTAATTCTCCCAGTAGAACAGGGCGGATTGAGATTGCCCGATTTTGAAGGGATATTTCAGAGCTGTACAGTTAAGGCTCCTATACATAGCACAAGCAGAAAATTATAATTCAAAGTGGAAAGGAATGATGATGAAACAAGGTAGGAAGCTCGAGAAACAAGGAGAGACTGGGATTTTGGATGCAGGCCTTTAAGGAGAATAACAATAATCATATAGAATATTTTATCTGTAAAGTATCAGAAAATATCCTAAGAACTAAGTCAACACTGGAATGGAGAAAGGAGATTCTGCTAACATGTATGACTGCAATTAGGGATATAGACAATAGGGGGCTGGAATTTATTGGAGAAAACTGGCAAAGAACCCAAGGTATTGGGAGCAAATAACTAGAGATGGAAAGATGATAGAATGGGGAGGTGCCAGTAATTTATTTGGCCTGCAGATTAGAGATTGCCTTCCCTATCAAGGATTGATATCAGTGTATAGGCAAAGAGAAAGAAATGGGGAGGGGGGGGTTAAACAAAAGACCAGCACTGGTAGAGATTTTAGTAGAATCTAGAACAGAAGCTGCCATTAAAAAGGGAATAATTAGTAGAGCATATAAAATATTGCATGATAGCTATAAGAATCAATCAGAGGAGGTTAGAAAGGATTGGGAAGAGAGATTGGTAAGCAGTTCACAAAGAAACAATGGGAGGATATATGTATATCTCCCAAATGTGCAACAAAATCTAGAAGATTTAGGATTTTTGCTTGGAAATGTTTACACCAATATTTTTATACCCTGAGTAGACTCAGTAGAATTCTTCCTCTGGTAGATAGCAAATGTTGGAGGTATGGGGGCGGGGGGACATATTTTCTGTCAGTGCAGAGTGAGTTGGTGGACTTTAAGGATTCCCTGCAAGATGCACTGTTGGAGATGCTGGGTGAGCAGATCAGTGTGATGAGGGAGATGATTTTTCTGAGCTGTGATACAGAATCGGAAGCCTAGACCTGGTGTAAGGCCTTGCTTTGTCTAATTATGGTGGCTGCCAGAAAAGCAATTACTAGAAAATGGAAATCAAAATCTAAACCATCTAGACTAGAATTAGTGAATATAGTAACAGAGATAAAACAACTGGAATTGAGATATTTAGAAATGGATAGGAGCAAACTACACAGGAAAAAATTGGGACTTGTAGGAACAATACATACAGGGGAGGAATGATGTTTACAAGATGGCAGGACTTAAATGAGTTATGTATTGTTTGACTGAAAATTATTGGGTAGACTTTAAGTGATGTATGTTTGCAACTGGGAGTATGTCATTATGGTTTGTTATGTACAATGCTTGCAGCTAAGATTATGTCGGTGTGGTTTGTTTTCATTTATGTAAATGTATGATTGCCTGTGTCGTAGCGATGGTTTAATACATATTTCTTGTTTAAAAAAAGGGCAGGAACTGAATAATTTATGTAATATTACTTAGGTTATATGATATATACAACAATGTATGTGAAGTGTAATGTTTGTAAACCTGATCTTGTTAATACAGTTTGAGTACGTTTATATAAATGTAAAACGTTCATGTTTCACTGTTGCAGTCATTACACTTGGGTTATCCTGCTGGCAGGCTACCCGCAGTTGGCCTGAATTTTAAAGTCCTGGTCCGGCATCGGTTGCTTTCGCCTCTTCCCTTGATGTCAGTGCACCAGGGGTATATAAGATGCAACCATTTTCTTCAGTCTTTCTTGCCGCACGGTGCCCGAAGCAAAAGCAGTTTGCAAGTGCTGGTCGGCCGACTCCTGAGATTTTCGAAATTGAATTTCAAATCCAGAGTCTTCAATAAAGCTAAGTACCCCATTGGGGAAACTTTTTCTTGTTCCAGACCGATGTCAGTAAATGTTAACAGTTGTATTTCTTGTGGGACTTTACTGTATTCCTTGCCTAGGCCCTGACCACGACATTGCTAGTTGTCACTTCTGTGCTAGATTCAACCAACGCACTATTAAGCGTCGGTTTGACTTTGCTTTACATTATTTTGGCCGAAGGTTTAACTATTTAATGCCGTCGGAACAACCGACAACCGGAGTCCATAAAAATGCAAGGACAAAGAAAAAGACAGGCATCCGAGGTCCAAAACCGATGACAAAGCCTCTTCTAGGCCAGTCACTGGTTCGCCGGTTTTCAGTGAGGCGCTTTCGTAGCACCTGACACCCGCTACCTCAGAGCCACAGGCCGCCTCCAACTCCCACGTGGAGACAGCTAGGCCTCTGGAAACTCAAGGTATTGGGCCTATGGAAACTATTCCCTCAGATGGGTCCGGAGCCACTGAGCAGTCACCACTGGCTTCTGAGGGTGTCTTCAAACCTACACAGCTTAGTATCAAGACCACTTCAGCAAAGGCAAAATCTAAAACACCTTTAAAGACAAAGAAACAAGTACAGCATTCTCCTGGACAGTCATCCATGCCAAAGAAACAGATACTCAAAATGGCCAAAGACCTAAATTACTTTCATCAGGGGTTCCCATCCCCCTCTTGATAAAAGGCCTAGGCAAGACACTGATTATGACTCCTCTGATCAGGTTTCTATTTCTTCTTCTTCCTCTTCAGAACAGGGATATTCTGTTCCTCCCTGTGAGCACTCTGATGCTGAAGAATCTATCCCTTCAGCCTCTCCTCCTGTGGACTACTCTTTTGGGGAAACCCTGCATACCATGAGGGAACATTTCCATTGGGAGAGCCAGGATTATTCAGAATCCAAGAAAAGACTCAGAGACTTTCTTTTATTGCCTCAGCACAGGCCTCTTGCTATCCCCCCTGTACTAGACATTGTTGATGTTTTTCTGAATCCAGTTTGACTCCTGATTCTTTACCCCCTGCTCCAGTTAAGCCAAGTAGATACTACTGGATTCCAGATTCTCATAAATTTCTGTATAAGAACCCTGCTGCTGATCCAGAAACTATTTCTCAGGGTCCCAAAGGGGTCAAGGCTTCCACTGCAAAAAACCCTGTTCCCCCTGATAGGGATTCTAGAACACGGGGTAGATTGGGGAAGAAAGTCTACACCTCTGCTACTTTAGCTGTAAGGGCTTTAAGCTGCCAGTTTCACATGCTTAAATATCAACAATACTTACTGTCTTTGCTAAAACAGAAAATGCTTACAAGCTCTGAATGTCCTGAAACCAAGGAAATGCAGGATTTATTGCATGCAGATGAACAGGTGGGAAAGAATACTTTGCAATGGGGTTTTGATTCATTAGAGGCATCTTGCAGAGCCACAGTTACAGGTTCTGTCATGCGAAGGCATGCTTGGTTAAAAGAACAGAGTTTACCTGATCATGTTAAAGCAAAATTATTGGATGCTCCATTACAGCATGATACTTTGTTTGGTGTTAAGGCAGAAGAGGTGTTCAAGAAAATGGAAGATAAAACAAAATCAATGCAGACAGTAAAGGATTTCTTACAGGTTCAGCCACCTAGATTTAGCAGGAACTGGCCTTCTAAAAATTGGTCCTTTCCAGTGTCAGGCCACAAAGAGGCAAATACAGACACACAAGAGGCAGATCTCAGCCCCAAGGCTCATACAGACCTAAACAATGGGGTGCTTCAGCCCCCAAAGGCGGAGAAGACAAATCACAACCTTATAGGAAACAGTCCCAATGACTTTCCTCTGCAATTACCAAGCACTTATCTTTTGGCAGCCCCCTTGGGGGGAAAACTAGCACTTTTCTCACAAAACTGGCACATGATCACCCTGGACAAATGGGTTCTGAATATTGTTTCTCATGGTTACAGGTTCCACTTTCATACCCTACCAAGGTCAAAAGGTATGCCAGACCTGCCACACAATCAATGGGCAGTGGCACAAAAACAAATTTCTGCTCTCATGGACATGAGGGCTATTCAAAAGTACCACAGCAAGAGCAGGGGCAAGGATTTTACTCAAGACTTTTCTTGGTACCCAGAAAGGACAAAGCCTGGAGACCAATACTGGACCTGTCTATTCTAAATACTTTCCTGGATGCTCCAAAATTCAAAATGTTGACACTGCAGCAACTTCTACCCATGCTGGGCAAGAAGGCTTGGCTAGTTACTTCAGACCTCAAAGAGGCATACCTGCATGTCCCAATCAGACAGTCGTGCAGAATATACCTCAGATACATAGCTGGCTCAATGCATTACCAATTTTCTGCACTGCCCTTTGGCTTATCTACTGCGCCCAGGGTCTTCACAAAATGCCTGGCACCAATAATTGCATTTTGCAGACAAAAAGGAATTCAAATATATCCCTACTTGGACGACTGCCTTATTCAAGCAGAGAGCAAGGACATTCTACTAAGGCATCTGGCGTTTGTAAAAAGATTTGGAGCTTTTCTCCCCAGGACTCCATTGAAAACGGGCTCCTCAAGGCCCAATGGACCACCCTGGTAAACAAACTGCAAATAAATAAATAAAATAAATAAATAAATAAATAAAATAAATTACTAATTTGCCTAGGGTACACAGTAAACGAAAATAAATCAAAACTAGTGCCCTCTCAAGAGATAATATTCCTGGATGCAAGCTTAAATACAACTGCCCATATGGCTTATCTCATGCCAGACAGGTAAAGGCAACTGACTCATTACTTTCAAATGATGGCAACAAAGACCCAGTTACCTGCAAGAAAAATTCTGCAGGCTTTGGGCTATATGGCATCCTGCATCCTGCTAATTCCATATGCAAGACTGCATATGAGGAAGCTACAGTGGTATCTAAAAAGTGTTTGGACTCAACATTGCCACAACCTGGAAACAATAATAACTCGTATCCCCTGCCTGCAACAGGAGTTTCGATGGTGGGCACCAGCCTGTCACCACAACAAGGGACAGCCTTTCACTTTACCCACAGTCAGGCAGACACTAACAACAGATGCATCGGATTATGCCTGGGAGGCACACATGTCAGGAAAATGTATTCAGGGCACGTGGCCCATGGACCAAATGCATCTTCATATCAATCAAAAAGAGATGCTAGCTGTACAGAATGCCCTGACAGCCTTCAAGGATCTACTCCATCCAGGACAACTATTGCTAAAGACGGACAATACTACAGTTATGTGGTACATAAACAAGCAAGGGGGCACATATTCCTACCCCCTCTGCAGGCAAGCCATGACTTTGTGGAACACAGCAATGACCTATCAAGTACATCTGCATGCAAAATTCCTGCCAGGAAAGAAAAATACTCTGGCAGATGAACTAAGCAGAAACCTCATGGACCCTCACAAGTGGAAACTAGATCCACAGGTCTTTAGCATGATAACAAGGAAATGGGGATGCCCAGACATAGATCTTTTTGCCTCCCCTCAAAACTGCCAACTACAGAGATTCTGCACAAGGACTTATCACTCACAAGCATGGAAAATGGATGCCCTATCATTCAACTGGAAAACCCTAACAGTATATGCCTTTCCACCCCTGCCTCTCCTCCCCAAGGTACTCCTAAAAGTCAGACAAGAGAAGCCAAAAATGATTCTGATTGCCCCAGATAGGGCCAGCACTGGTACCCAAGCCTAAAAAGCTTGTCTCAAGGCCCACCCTGAACTTTGCCTCAAATTCCTTATCTGACTCAACAAAACAATCGGATCTTGCACAGCCAACTCAGAACCTTAAACTTGGCTGCATGGCAAATAATATAGCCACTCAGAACACACCTCTCTATAAAGCTCTTATGGATATCATTTTGGAGGCCAGGAGGCCCAGCACCAGGAAATCTTATGCATAAAAATGGAAGAGATTCTGTGCTTGGAACCAGGCACAATGACTTGAACCATTTGTCCCAAATATTCCTCAGATTTTACAATACCTAACTGAGATGCTGGACAAAGACCTATCCTTCTCATCAATTAAAATCCATGCCTCTGCCATTTCAGCTCATTACAATACGGAACCTCCTATTTTCTCACATCCACTGCTAAGACAGTACCTCAGAGGGGCAAAAAACATAATAACCCCAATGAGAGCACCGATACCTACATGGGACCTCAACTTTGTCTTGGAAAAACTCACACTGCCTCCTTTTGAGCCAGCCAATACAGCTGATATAAAATTCTTATCATGGAAAACTTCTGTGCTCCTAGCAATAACTTCAGCAGGAAGAGTCTCAGAGTTGCAGGCATTAATGGCAGTGGAACCTTTTATCATTTTTCATCCTGGCAGGGTTTCTCTAAGGACAAACCCAACATTTATGCCAAAGGTAGTGTCCAGTGTGGCTCTTAACCAAACCATTCATTTGCCAACATTTTATCCAAATCCCCAGAATAAAGGGGAGAGACTTCTGCACTCTTTGGACATACACAGGCAGCTACGCTTCTACTTGGACAAAACAAAAGCTTTCAGAAAAACTGAGTAACTGTTTGTAGCATATGCTGCAGGATCACAAGGAAAGGCTATTTCAAAGCAGACTATTTCAAAATGGATAGGACACTGCATTCGTTTCTGCTATGCACAGCATGGCAAATCAGTGCCTAAGAATATTAGGCCACTTCAGCAGCCTTTCTCAGGGGAGTACCAACCAAGGAAATTTTGGAGGCTGCAACTTGGAGTTCAGTGCACACCTTTACCAAACATGATCACTTATCTCTTTACTCTAAATCCAGAGCAGGCTTTGCCACTGCAGTTCTGCAGGGCCTCATAGCCACTCCGAATCCTATTTAGACCCAGCCGCCCTACCTCAGCTTTGGGTTTCAACCCAAGTGTAATGACTGCAACAGTGAAACACGATGAACATAGTACAGTTGTGTACCTACCATAAATCTAGATGTTCGAGTGTATTCACTGTTGCAGTCCAGGTTACCCTCCCTCCATCCTTCTTTCTTTGCTGGGACTTAGCTGTACTTCTCTATCCTATACAACCTATGTGGTGTATTTGCTTGTAGATGAAGGTATTGTTTTATTTTAGTATATGTTTTTATAAGCAATATGTATTGCCTACCTTTTTGGGGGCACCTGACATCTGGGGCAAGAAAAACTGAAGAAAATGGCTTCTGCTGCATCTTATATACTCCTGGCGCACTGACGTCAGGGAAGAGGTGACCGCAACCGACGCCGGACCAGGACTTTGGAATTCAGGCCAGCAGGATAACCCATGTATAATGACTGCAACAGTGAATACACTCAAACATCTACATTTATGGTAGGTACACAACTGTACTTTTTCCTGTGTCATATGTGATAATTCAAGTAAAGGTGTTTAATTAAAACAAAAAAAAAAGGTGGTTAAAGCCTTTGGCAGGTTTGGAAAGAGATTTTCAACTCTAAATTTCAGAATCCTGAACTTCCAGCCTTATATGATGAAGTACTAATTAACTTGTGTAGTTAGGTTGAGAAACTTTGTCTCCAGGGCTACATGTGTGGCTACTGTGATGAGATGTTTTGCCTGGATATGTAATCAGTTTTCTAAAGAAATAAAAATCTGTGATTTTGAATTCTTCTTTGCAAAAAGAGGTGTTGTCTGTTCCTTCTTCTCAGACAGTCAAACATTTTGATGAAAAGAAGCAGATTGATCCAGGAAATTTCTACGAATTTTCACTCCCCTTTTTTTTTTGTAAGTCTTTGAAAAACCTTGGTTCGCAAAACAAAGGACCCATGCAAACTTCCACCAAACAGAGATCTAAAGAAATGGCAGGAAGGGTCCAAAAAAAAAAGGATCCTTTCAGAAAAAGACATGGGCCTCTCCCTCAGAATGACTATGCCAGCAGAAACTGTGGCAGTCGTCGTCTTTGTCAACAGCTTGTTTCAGACATATGAGATCTGAGTGTGGTTCAGGAGAGTTACAGATGGCACTGGATAGACACACCTTCTTGTTGGAGAATCTACTGCTCAATTCCTGAACCAGACAGTTTTTTTTTCTCAAGTTCATCATATGCTTCCCCTTGGGATTGGGGGGACTCTCACAGAACCAGTGCCATAAAATCAAATAAAAGGAGGATTCTGTTACAGAATGTTTTTATCATGACAAAGAACAGTACTTAGAGACCAGTACTTGTCCCTTTCCTTTTGCAACTTGTTCATGAAACTACTAAAGCTCAGGATTTTGACCTTACAAGAGACTGTTACCTCTAAGTTTCATTCTAGCTGTAGACTTAAAAGATGCTTATCATATCTGTGTTGCCTCAGAGTTCAGAGGTTTCCTTAGATTTTCTGTGTCTCGGTCACATTACAGTTGTCTGCATCTACCCTTTGGGTTATTTACTCAAAGGGTGCTTACAAAATGCCTAGCTCCAGTGATGGCACCTTGCAGACTGAAGGGCATTTGCATATTCCCTTATTTATATGACTGACTTATCTTTGCAGTCTTTTTCCAGATGTCAGGAGTCCCTTTCATGGGTTACAAATCTTCTCAGTCTGGGTCTTCAGATCAGCAGTCAAAATCGTCCTTAATTCCTTCTCACAGTTGTGTTTCTAGGATGCCTTGTAAGTTTTTCCCTGTAAAAGGCAATCCTAACCAAGGAGAAAGTGGACTTGCAGCTAGAAATCTTCCTGAGCTTCTTTAATCGATGTCGAACTTCAGCCAGAGTGTATTTTGGAGTGTAGGGTTCATTGCATCTGTGATTATAATAGTTCCTCTTGCTAAGTTGTAGATGAATAATCCAGTGGTTTTAAAAAACTATGTGAACCCAACATTCTCACCCTCCAATTTTTTTTTCCAGTTTTAGGTATTATGAAGCAAGAATTGCTGTGGTGGAGACAACAAATTGCTGAATCCAGATCTTTTTTTTTCTTTCAACTTAGCTCAGTCTGTGACAACGGACACTTCAGATTTTGTTTAGGGGGCAGTTTCAGTGGGGAAAATTTCAGGGTTTTTGGCGAAAAATACAGATAGGCCAAAGCTAGTAAACGTCAAGGAGATGTTACATGTGATCCATGCTGTGGAATCTGTTCATCATCTGTGGTCCCAGGTACCCCTACAGCTGATTTACAGATAATGCCAAAGTGATGTGGTATATAAATAAGTCTAGAGGCACCCGGATCTTACACTGTGTGCAGGCTAGCTATGGTGGCTTCGGAAGTCATTCTGAAACGCTGTATCTGATGTTGTCCTTTTTCTTTCTCATGAATGGGTTACAGATCTGATCCTTGGATCCCACTCAGCCACATTTACAAGACTTAGGATCTGAATCTTGCTCTTCCCTGTACCTATAATGCTCTGTTCCATCCCCAGCTCCTCAGATCTCGCTTGCCGCCATGGTGTCGAGATGCAGATCCGGTCTCGAGTTGTGAGAGTGATTTCTTTTGCTTTTAATGTTATTGTTAACTTTGGGTTATTTTTGTTAGATTCTTACAGTTATTTAGCATACTTATTGCTTTTCATCTCTTCTCCTCCCTTGCTTAATGTTTTAGAAGTTCACTGGCGTTAAGGTGTGCTCTTCTTTCCTTACTTTCTTTTCTTAGTGCCTTTTGGCACATCTTGTATATCTGTTAGTAATATATGAAAAACAGAAGTGCTTAATGAAAGTGTTATGCTGTACTGTAGGTGATGTGTGTAATTGTTACACTCATCATTCTTAGAATTTGTTGTGCTTTTGGTACAGTCTTTATTTATTGTTGTGGTCATGTCAGAAAAGCTCTCTGGTTTTAAGAGATGCACTATTTGTGCGCACAAGATCCCCAATTTCAATGCCCACAAGAAGTGCGTCTATTACCTGGGGCCTGAGCACCTGAGGTCAGCCTGTGACATGTGCTTCTTTAAACCCCAGGGCCATCTCTGATCGCCTAAACTAATACTAAAGGGCTTACTCCCAGTCTCTTAATTTTCTTCACCTGGAGCTTAAATCCCGTCAAAATCACATCATGCCTCTGCATAATCCAGAAAGTGAGCACTACAGAAGTCACCAAGGGCTTCATCAGATCCTTCTCGAAAACTTGAAAACTTCAGATCGGACCTCTTTGGATCCAAATATGGTACCACCGCCTTCAGATCTGACAGGAGTGATAACCATCATTATCTCTCCAGTAACTTCTACCTCCTGCTCGGATCCCAGACCTTTGGATTTGATGGCTAAGGAGTCAGTCGCCAGAATTGTCGTTAGACTGTTTCTCCAACTTTACCCTCAAAGTTGTTTGAATCTCCTAGGAAAGGGTCAGTGCCAGATATGAGGAAGCTCCCTTCCTCGACTCCGACATTTTCCCTGACTGGCTGTGCTCCGATACCTTTGGATCAGGGCAGGTCTCTAATCTGAGAGATTGGCACCGGGTCCAAGGGGTTAGGTTTGGCTCCTACTTTGTAGATCCATCCCTTCTCCTTGGTGCCTTGGCTGTTGACAGCTTGGGTCAGATTCTCTCCAGAGGGCTTGGTTCCCGGGTTGGCCTAGACCTCTTGTCGGCTGCTTCGGCTCTGAGGAGGCGGGGAGATCCCCGGGTCCATTAGCCTTCCAGGTAGTAGAAAGGGCTTTCTCTCTGCATAGGGAGCCATTCTCTCATATCTTGGGTCTTGCCCCTCTCCCCGCATCGGGTCCAAACTCTGAGCCCATCATTTTTGCTTCTCAGGGTCAGCCAGCTCTAGGAAGCCTCCAAACTCATTCCCCAGTGGAATTCCCGCATTCTTCCGAGACCTCTCTGGAAACACCCCACAGAAGAGGTACTGCAGAAGAAGACGTGCAAGAGGAGGCATATAGATTCCCCTATAAAGTCTCTCATGGAAGACACTGACTTTGATGAGAAAGGAGGATCCCATTGATCGCCACCTGACTATGTCTCCTTTGAAGGCATCCTGGAAGTCCTTAAACAGAAAGGTAGCTGGTCTTCTCAAGGTCCTCCTCCTCCTGAGGAGTCAAGTGTTCCTAAAGGCTTTAGGTGCTGGCCTGTCATCATCAGATGCCATAACATATCCCATCTCCATCATAATCAACAGAAACTTATCTGAAGCCACCATCCCCTCCATTTGAAAAATATCTCGTATAATACTACTCCATAAAGGAGGCAACTCCTTCAAACTGTCAAACTTTAGACCAATAGCTGTTCTGTCACCATTGGCTAAAGTTATGGAGAAGTGTGTCCATAAACAACTTGTGTATTATCTTAACCAAAATAAAGCTGTTGGCTAAATTTCAGCATGATTGTAGGCCGTACCACAGTACCACCTCAGCCCTCCTATCCTTCTCTAGCACCATAAACTGTAACCGAAATAATAGCAAGCTTTCCTCAGCCCTCCTTTTAGATCTCTCCAAGGCCTTCGATGTGGTCAACCACCAAATACTCATCCACACCCTTAAGGCATTCTCACTAAATACTTGTGTGCTTCAGTGGTTCCAATCTTACCTGTGTGGTAGACAACAAGCCGTACTATGGCAGGACAAACTGTCAACCTGTCTACCCGTCACTCTAGGTGTCTCCCAGGGCGCCATAGTAAGACCCCTTCTTTCCTCTCTCTTTATTAATGACCTTCCCACTGTCATCCCAGATGCTACTTGTATCCAATAAGCGGATGACTCCACCTTGATTTGTTCAGCCACTTCCCCCGACAGATCTAATGACATTAACCCAGAATACATTCAATATAGTTGAAAACTGGCTCTCTAACCATCAGCTAATATTAAACCCTAACAAAACAAAGTTGCTTCTTTTCTCCCCCACTTGTAAGCCTTCCTCACTACTCTTTACCATAAAGTCTAATAATTGTACCATTATCTCCCCAGATGCGCAAACCAAACTCTTCAGCATCACAATAGACACCCGAAAATTTGATATCCATGTCAATCAAACTATCAAAACCATTAACAAAAAACTTGGCTTCCTCTGTAAGATTAAACCTTTCCTTACTCCATTTGCTAGGACTGCTACTGCTCGTTCCCATCTACTCTCCACTCTTCTCTATGCCCCCCCACTCACTAATTTGAACAGATCTGCTCTTAGCAAACTCTCCAGCTGTTATAACCATATTGCTAGATTTGTAACAGGCACGGCCTATAGGACCCACCACTGTCACAACCTAAATCTTCTGGGGTGACTAGAATGGCCTAGCCTACTTCAGTACAATCAGCTTATAATTGCCCATAAAGTTCTCAATCACCCTGATAATACGCCTGCACTTAAAAATATCATCAACCCTTATAGCAACCTCAGGTCACTTCGCTCTTCCAGTAAATTATTGGTTCAAACATCCAAAATCAACAACTATGCTGGGGACTCTGCTAACTGTGTTTGCAAAATTTGGAACTCTCTTCCTGTTGATCTTACTCTTGAACCCTATCTTACTCAGTTCAAAAAATCCTCAAGCTATACTTTAAAACTCACTGGCTATGTCCTTGTTCAGAACCCGACTGGATCCTCCTCTATAGTCTGTAATCATGTTACATTGCCTAGTCAATTTGTCAACACTGTTTTAAAAATGTATGATTATATTACCTGCTTGCTCAACTGGAGCCTGTAAACTGTGTGTAACTTGTAATCATTTTGTGATACCTTGGAGCGTTTCTCCCTGGGCCCCTGCTGAAAATGGATATGTTTCCAGTCGGACTATCCCGGTCAACAAATGTAAAATAAATAAAATGTTGGTTGACAACCTCCCCTCTCTGTGGGTGAACTTATTGATTTAGTTTCCCACTGGGTTTGGAAGGAACAGGACACTGTCGACCCATCCCCAAATGCCCAGATAAGTTTTTAGTCCCTCCTCAGGCAGCCCTCCACTGGAGTAAGGGTGTCCCCATTGATAACATAGTTCTAGCAGCAGCCACCAAGAAGGAGCTAGCCAAGCAGAGCTCCTTGGTCCATCTACCAAACAGGGAGTCCATAGTAATGGACAGATTTGGAAAGAACATCTACACCTCAGCCACATTTGCACTGAGGTTGTTAAATTACCTGGCACATTTTACTTGCTTGTGCATCAAGCTGGCACCTTAGCACCCGTAAAAAAAGTCTACTGCTAATCATTAGCGGACCAGAGTTCCGCTGTGGCGACCCCTAACTGGGAAAACACGAAAGAAGAACAGACAGATTTGATCAAGCAGCTTTGAAACTCTTACTGAGTCCATGTCTGCAGAGGAATCGCGGGAAGGTTTCTCCTCAGTTGGCTACACTTCAGTCTGTTGCTATTTTATCGATGAGGCTGATCCTCTACACAGCGGAGGGTGCTCACATGCAGCTGCTTCAGGCATTGCTGTTAGGAGACATACCTGGATGAGGCTGTGCAACTTTGCGGAACCATTCAAAGCATCTTTTGTTAATGCCTCTTTCATAGCTCATCCTTGTTCGAGTCATTGGTGAAAGATGTGCTTACCCACAGCAAGCAAGAAGAAAAAGGCACGGTCTGTCGTTGGAATCAGGTTTTCTACCCCTCAACACTTTTTTTTCTAGGAATTAACAAGGTGGTAAGAAAATGTGGTTCTTGAAATCTCAGGAACCTTTCCAGGACACACACAGGGATATTTCTTCCAAAGGCAGAGAAGAAGGTTTCAACAGGAGACGACCCAAAGGTAGAGGAGTTTCACAGAACCAGGGCTTCAGGGACTCCTCCTCTGATAGGCCCTTATCAGCGCAGCTGAAGCGCTGCCTGATTGTTCATCTCTGGAGGCAGTGAGTTGTCATGTTTCCCTGCACCTGGACGCCTGGACAAATCTTTCAAACAATGCATGGGTGCTAAGTATAATAGCCAGAGATTACTACTTTCCTTTTTGCCTTGCACTTCCTGTCACAAGGAAGAAACTCCCTGATGTTTCACCCAGTCAGCGGGAGTACAGAGCTTGAATGGTTCAAAAGGGGTTGGAAAAAGAGTTATCCAGATGGTCCCACCCAAACAAAAATGATTCACAACTTATTCCTCCTCCTTTTTAGTGTCAAAAAAGAAACGGGAGAACTAAGACCAGTTCTAGATCTAAGCAGTCTGAATCAGTATTTAAAGAAGTCAAAGTTCTGAATGGTTGCAGTTCAGTCCATCCTGCCTTTTCTGCACAAGGATGATTTGATGTGCTCAGTAGATCTCCAGGATACATACTGTCATATCAAAATAGACAGGTGCTCCGGTAGACACCTGAGCTTTCCTCTGGGAGCTGATCACTGCCCTTTGGAGTAACCACAACCCCCCCTGGTGTTCACCAAATGGATGGCAATTGTGGCAGCTCACCTGAAACTCGGAGGATTCCAGGCGTTTCCCTCTCTTGATGATTGATTGGCTCCTCACAGCCAGGGATTACTTGCTTCAGATCTGTAATTCCCTACGCATTATGATAAATCTTGCCATATTGAAGGTGACTCCTGTACAGACTCTGAAATTTATAGGAACTCAACTGGATACTATGACTCAAGTGGCTTCATTACCTCTTCATTGCATCTCATCTTTCTGAAGTCAGGTGTGGGACTTACTGTCTTGTCTGTCCCCTCCAGCAAAACTAGTGTTGCAGGCTCTTGGGTCAGTGTCAGCTGCCATTATTCTAGTTCCTCTAGCACGATTCTTTGTGATTCCTCCAATGGATTTTGGCGGTACAGTGGTCTATTCTTTACCAGCCTCTATTTTTTCTCCATAAAACTCAGTCCAATTTGCAAACATCATATTTGCTGGTGGATCCAGTCAGACCTGTTTTTGGAAGGCCTTTCTCTCTTCCTTCACTTAGGGACTATTACAATACACACAGACAGCATGTCAGTAGTCTGGTACATCAACAAACAAGGAGGAACCCATCCCTACCCATTGTGTAGAGAGACAATGAAGATCTGAGAACAGGCGATCTCTTCAGACTGCTTTCTGATTGCAACGCACAAGTGCAGCAAGTAATTCGCTTTGATCCCCCCTCTTACACTGATCCCGAAGTTCCTACAGAAAGCAAGCAGGGTGAAGAGCTCATTCATCCTCATTGCCCCCTGCTGGCTTTGAGAGGTATGGTTCCTCTTCCTCTGTACTCACTTGAAATATCCTCCATGGATACTGGAGCCCACTCTGGAGCTCTTATCTCACCCATCAGATATTTGACTTCCCAGTCTCCATGCCAACCACGTCGTTCCTCCACTTCCACTGATAGTAAGACAGTCCAGGTTTGTTTCCTCAGTTCGTGACATTATCTTGGCCTCCCAGAAGGCCTCCACAAAGAAAGTCTACAGAAGCAAATGGAAAAAAGATTTTTCTATATGGGTTTTCAAAGAGACTATTGACCTTTTCTCAGCTCCTAATTCGGCCATCCTCCTTTTCCGCAATACTCTCCTTAAGGATGGGGCTGTTTTTTCTACTATTAAACTTCAGTTAGAAGCCATATTCAACTTCCACGGTGGAAACAAATCCCTTTCTCTGGAAACTTACAGATTATGTAAACCTTTCATGAAGGGATTTTTTTCTCCTTCAGCCTCCAATAAAAGATCCCTCTCCTCCTTGGGATCTCACAGTGGTCCTCCAGGATTTGACTCAGAAGCCCTTTGAACCGCCAAACAAATGCGATATGAAATTTCTTTCTTGGAAAACAATTTTTTTTGGTAGGTATCACTTCAGCAAAAAGAGTTTCTGAGCTCTGGGCCATATTGGCTACGCCTCCTTACATTATTTTCCATAGAGATAAGGTGTCTCTATGAGCCAACCCTTCCTTTCTGCCTAAAGTGGCCACTGAGACTAACATTAATCAGTCCATACAATTGCCAGTTTTCTTTCCAAACTTTAGTAATAAGGGTGAATATATGCTGCATCTTCTTGATGTTCACAGACAACTACATTTTTATCTTCACAGAACAAAACAGTACAGGACATCTCATCAGCTGTTTGTATCCTTTTCTACTAACTGCTTAGGTCAAGCAGTTTCCAAAACTACTCTGGCTAAATGAATTATTGATTGTATTTTGGTGATTTATTCTCAAAAAGTTTTGGAATTGCCTCATCCTCCTAGAGCACATTCCACTAGATTTATGGCTACTTCCTCTGCCTTGTCCTCAAGAACTTCCATTGATGATGTCTATGCTGCAGCCACTTGGTCAAAGACTCATAACTTTGCTACACATTACAAATTGGACATTGTCTCCAGAAGCAGAGCTTGCTTTGGTTCACCAGTGTTCCGGCATGTCCTTCCTTGAGGGCCTCCTGAGAGTTACGTAGCTGGGGACTCTGACCCATTCAAGGCCAGCATCAGATTTAGAAGTTCTGTACTTACCATAGCTTGGTATCTGTGTTGTCCATTTTCATTCTTCCTTACCTTCCCTCACACCCATTCCCCAGCCTCATCACTCCTAGAAGGATGTTTGGATGATGATGGAACCGTCATGTTACAGGTTTGAGCCTTATTCTTTTCTTGTGTCTGTTCTGTCTCTATAACACAGTGGGCAGTAAGGCAGCAAAAAGAGAGCAGGAACAGAGCATTATGGGTAGAGGGAGGGGCTTGAGATTCAGATCCTAAGTCTTGTAAATGCAGCAGAGTCCGATCTGAGAATCGGATCTGTAACCCATTTGTGAGTAAGAATGAAAATGGACAATGCAGATGCCAAGTTATGGTAAGTATACAACTTCAAATTAACCATCCAAGCTTCTTGCATTCTGCCAGATGTAAATGTAGTATCAGACAAGCTGAGTAGTACCAGGACTAACACTCGTAAATGGAAATTGAAGAGAATGTCTTTCGGGAATTGATCCAGTTGTGGGATACACCTCAAATAGAACAGTTCACCTCCTTTCAAAATAGACAACTGGAGAAATTTTGTACCAGGATTCCATGCAGATATGCCTGGAACATAGATGCTTTTTCATTTCCATGGTCAAGAATGTTCCTTTATACATTTCCACCTTTTCACTGATATCCAGGATCATTCTGAAGATTCAGAAGGACTATCCATGGATTACTGTATTGACTCCCTTTTAGCCTAAGTAACAGTGGTTCTCCCTTCTTATTGAATTGGCTAAGGACAATTACCACAAGCTTCTTCACAGACTGGATGTACTCTCACAAGACAAGGAGGAGTTTGACACAACCCAGTCTTAAACAACTGCATCTGACTGACAGGTTGTTTTAGTTTTGGTACCTTTTAGGCACTTTCTTTGAGGATGTGCATCTGGTACCAAAGGAGGCAAGAAAACCTACTACAAGAAAACCTTGGTAGCGAGTGGAAAAGGTTTTCTAGTTGAGAGCACATTAATAACCAGGCCCAGTCAGAGATTATGAACCACTGGTTCTTAAATATTTGTGAGAGTTACTATCCTCTGACCTGTGATAGTTTTCTGTCAAGGTTCATTTTTCAGTCATTTCACTATGTCTTGCCATGGCTCTTCCCCTTTCTTCACTGTCTTTGGTCAAGCAGTTTTTGAAAGCAGTTTTGCATATATGTCCACCTAGGAAACAGGTGCCCTCTACTTGGAATCTTAACTTTGTGCTGGAAAAGTTATTTTTGTCTCCATTTTAATCAGCTCATCTGGCTAATTTACAGTGTTTGGAGACTGTTACTGCTCTGACATGCAAGAAGTGTATCTGAGTTGCAGGCTCTCATGATGGGTGAAACCTGTTTGTTTTTTCCATACAGATAGGGTTACTTTAAGAACAAATACCTCATTCATAACCAAAGTTGTTTCAAAACCATCAGTCTTCCTGTTTTCTGTCCAGATCCTAAAAATTAGGGTAAAAGTATAGTTCATACTCTGGAATTGCACAAATAACTTGGGTATTATCTTGTCAGAAAAAAGTCCTTTAGGCAAAACTAACAGGTGCACATCGCCTATGATGGGGTCAAAGAAAGGGAAACCCATTTCAGAACAGACTGTTTCAAGATGGTTGTCTCTTCTTATTGCTTTTTATTTCCACCACGGCAAACCTGTGCCAGGTAGAATCAAGGCACATTTTACTAGAGCCTTGTTTTTCTACTGATGCCATACTGGAAAGGGGTAGAAGCATTTCAGATGCACCAGCTTAGTTCTCTGTACATACTTTTACAAAGCATTACAAACTGGATTCCATCATCAGGTCCAGAACAGACTTTGATAGAACCATTCTGCAGGGGTTCCTGAATTCTAATCCTTCCTCATGCTTCCAGTATGGATAAGCCGTGGTAATGTACAGATACAGCTATAAGCTACTGCAACAGTGGGAATGTTGTGTAAGTTGCACTTACCATAACAGTAGATATTCAAATTCCTTACTGCTCTATTAGTCTCACCCTCACTCCATCCCCCATTTTCGGTATACAGTTATTTTTTGAGGTAAAAGTTCTGTGTTCCTTACTTTTAGGATTTCAGAATGAGTAGGCTGTCTCCTTTTTTTTGGGGGTCTTGAAGAAATTGGCTTCTAGGCTGCTGCTGTTCTAACTGTGGATCTCAAGACAGAGCAACCTGGTACATGTGTGAAGGAGATCCAGAGATGTTTGAAGACCGACTGGCCACTGTATCCAGGCTTTATATAACCCAAATGGCTGTAGTCTACTGCAGCAGTAAGGAATTAAGCGTATCAAGGTGCAAATGCAGCTTGACAAAATTTGTACTTTACTGGCTAGCAGTTACACTGCCTAGATGCCAGCAAAGAAGAAATTTGAAGAACCTGTGGCAAAATCAGCAAGAAATGTAGACGAGGAAAAACTGGCTGGGAAGAATCTTGCACCTTTTCAGCAAAAATCAACTTAAGTTTCAGCCTTGCTTTAGGAGATGGCTTCTAGTAATTTAGCGGAAATATAAATCAAATACACTCAGATGTGTTTAAAATGAAGCACTGAAGAAATATATCAAGTAAATAAAAGGCTGGAAAAATAGAAATGATAAAATGTAGAATCAGAGACTAAAATGAGCATGAGCCTTCTCAAAAAATAGTAATGTTAGACTCTGCTGTATTGGAGAAACTGGAAGGAATATACCTATTTAATTTTATGAAAGCCCAAGTAAGCAACTGGACTGGTGTTCCACAGTGGAATTTTTAATTAAAAGAGCAGTATTGTGTGAATCCTACAAACCTGGCTATGAAGAATCAGCCAGGATCTATGTTAGTAAAGGTGCAGTCATGCCAGCAGAACAACTTGCTCCTGACAGAATTGTGGAAGAAAGAGTATTAAATTGGAGACAACAAAGTTGTTTGTCTTTCGGCTTTTTCCCAGTAAAGGGTCTCCACAGCAGAACTCCGGTCCACTAATGGAGACAACAAAGTATTTGTGGAAAATGATTAATCACTGTACCTCAGGCAGAAGAGAGAGAAGCAAGTTTATCCCAGCAGTCAGGAAATATCAAAAGGCAGGAATGAAATTCAAGCTGCTGTATCCAGCTGTTTTCATAATATTTTTTCCTCCGGGATCAAAGACATTTATTGACTCAAAGCAGGCTAATGAAGATATAAAAAAAAAGATTATCCAACGAAGTGTGAGCCAGCAAGTAGAGGAGGGCACTGATTCTCATTCTTCAGAAGACGGAGCCCATCGTGGTGACTTTACTGGTGAAACCTTTTCCATTGTTCCAAAGGAAAATACTTGAGAGAGAAAAAAAAAAGGCACAGGAACCAAGTAGAAGAATGAGTACATTTGACTTGAGCCAGAGACTGGTGTTGAAACATGGAGATGATCAGAAAGAAAAGCAGCAAGACCGAAATTAGTGACATCTAATCCCTGCACATTCCTTTATCATTTCTGTTGTTTTCCATGCATTGACAGCAACATCTGTTGTGTAAAAGTCAAAGACGTGCAGTAAAAGACAATTGTTTTTTGCTAGGGAACATGAATCAGAATTACAGTATTGTGTGCTAACTCTTGTGCAACAGAAGTTGGAAAATGTATATTGTTAAACTGGGCCTGCTTACAATGAAGTACAGTGCTTAGTGGTACAAATGCCTATAACCCTCAAAAAACAAAAAAAAAAAGTGAGAGAAAAGGAATGACACATCTGTTGAGTTTAGCCATTCCAGCGTGTTACAAAATGTTAGGTTTTTGTTGTATGTTACTCACTTATACAGGGTGAACATTCCTGGATGCAAAAATTTGCTTTTGTAATTCACAGTGTGTAGACCCATTTACTAACTGAAGATGTCACAGAACAGCTCATCACACAGATGTCCTTCAAGGGTGCATCTGCAGTCCTTACAAATGGGTTGTCCTGTCGTCAGGCAGCCCTTCGGTCGGCCGGATTCCAAAGTCTGGGTCTGGCCTCGGCTGGTGTCGCACTTCACCCGACGTCATAGCTGCAGTTCTTCGGGTATAAAGGCATCAGCCGATGCCATTTTCCTCAGTCTTTCTTGCCGCGTGGCGCCCGAAGCAGAAGCTGTTCGCAAGTGCCGGTCGGTCAGAACCAGAGATTACTACTACAAGTACCGAAGACTTCTAAAAAGCTAAGTACCCCGTTGGGGACTCTTTCTTGCCTCAGCCGATGTCAGAAAAAGTGAATAACTATTTAACTTGTGGGAAACAAATACCTCATAAAGATTTCCACTCTTACTGCTTACCTTGCTTAGGCCCAGACCACGACGTAGCAGCTTGTCTAGCCTTTGCTTCTTTCAACAGACGGACGCTTAGACGTCGGTCGGAATTTGCTGAAGAGTTTTTCGGCCCTGATTTTGCTTACATTATGCCGTCGGATACTCCGACTACGCAAATTTCTAAAAAGCGCAAGGAAAAGGACCGACACTCGCGGTCCGCGGTTTCAGCCGAAACCGCGGTTAAGCCAACCGCGAGTGTCTCGGTTTCGGCTGAAACAGAGTCCACGGTTCTTCCTTCGGCCGAAAGCTTGCCACTTCCCGAGGCCTCATCCAGCCTGGCTGAATCTGCTACTGAAATCCCACCTGCTCCTGCAGGTTCACAGGATTTATCTGATACTATCCCTTTGGATATTTCTACCCCTGCACGTGGAGCTGCCAGGCCTCCTGCATCCATGTCGATTAAGGCCTTTGCCAGGGCTAAAGCAGCAAAAACTACCAAATCTGTGCCTGCTAAGACCCCCTCTCACAGGCCTAGCTCTAGTTCACAAATGCTTAGTCTAGCAGAGGATCTCATTTGTTTGATCCGGGGATCCCAACCACATCCAGACAGGGCCTCTCACCCACCTCCAGAGAAGAGGACTAGAGTAGAGCCCCCTGAGCCAGTTTCTTCAGATGGCTCCTCTGATGAATCAGATAATTCAAACCCTCCAGAGGGCCCCTTTTCTCCTTATGAGGACTCTGATGCAGAAGAGTCAATTCCTTCTGCCTCTCCGCCTGAGGAATTTTCTTTTGGGGAAACCTTGCATGCTATGAGGGAACAATTTCAATGGCAGGGCCAGGATTTTTCAGACTCTAGGAAAAGGCTTAGAACCTTTTTGCATTTGCCACAGCATAGGCCTTTAGCCATTCCTCCAGTACTTACTGTTGTGGATGATGCCTTTAATGATGCTTGTACTGCTCCTGATTCTCTTCCTCCGGCCCCTGCTAAGCCCGATAGGTACTACAGGGTTCCGGACACACATTATCATTTGTATAAGGCCCCTTTTTGCAGATCCGAAACCATCTCCCAGGGACCCAAGGCTGTAGCAGCTGCTTCTACCAAAAACCCCCTCCCCCCTGAAAGGGAATCTAGGGCCTTAGAGAGATGGGGTAAAAAAGTTTACACTTCTGCTACTCTTTCAGCTAGGGCCTTGAACTGTCAATTCCACATGATTCAGTATCAGGAATTTATGTTAGACCAATTAACTAAAAAACTGTCCTCGGATGAACCATTAGACAAAAAATCTGTACAGGAAATGGTACATAACATTCAGCAGGTCAGTAATCATTCCTTAAAATGCGGCTATGATGCACTGGAGGCTTCCTTTAGATCAGCCATGACTGGCACAGTGATCAGAAGACATGCATGGTTAAAAGAGCAGTCCTTACCAGACCATGTTAAATCAAAGCTCCTAGATGCTCCCATGGATAAGCTCAATTTGTTTGGCTCCCCTGCACAACAGGTGCTGAAGAAGGTGGAAGAGAAAGCAAAATCTGTCCAGACAGTCAAGGATTTCTTACAGGTCCAGCCTCCAAGGTTTAGCAGGAACTGGCCTTCCAAGAATTGGTCCTTTCCAGACACCTCCAGAGCTCCGAGAGGCAGGAATAGGCGCTCAAGAGGCAGGGGTCAACCCAGAGGTGCCTACAGGGGACGTCAGTGGCAGGCTAACAACCAGCGAGGTACAGCCACAGACCCAGCCACCACCACTTCCACAGGACAATCACAGTGACTTGGCTCTAGCACCGCCTACCAGGGAACAACTAGAGGCACCCTTAGGCGGGAAGCTAGTCTTATTTTCAGTAAACTGGCATTACATCACAGGAGACAAATGGATTTTACAGACAATAGACCAAGGTTACAGGTTTCACTTCCATACTCGACCAAGGAAGAGAGGAATGCCAAACCTACCTCCAAATCAGAAGACAGAAGCTCTAGAACAAATAACTCACTAAGGATGAGAGCTGAAGAAAGGGTACCATCTATGGAACAAGGGCAAGGATTTTACTCCAGACTCTTCCTGGTACCAAGAAAAGAAAACCAATGGAGACCTATTCTCGACCTGTCCGCTTTAAACACATACCTCATTGTTCCAAAATTCAAAATGCTGACCCTACAGCAACTTCTTCCCATGCTGGGCAAGGAGTCTTGGCTGGTAACTCTAGATCTCAAGGAGGCATACCTGCACGTCCCCATACGACCAAATTGCAGAAGATACCTCAGATTTCTTGCAGGATCAGAGCATTATCAATTCTCAGCATTGCCCTTTGGCTTATCTACTGCCCAGAGTATTCACGAAATGCCTGGCATCAGTAATTGCTCATTGCAGGCTTCAGGGAATTCAAATTTACCCTTACCTGGACGACTGCCTGTTACAAGCGGACAACAAAAACAAATTAACAAAAGTTTTGGAAAGGGTCATTCATCTACTACAAGCCCTGGGATACACAGTCAATATAAAAAAGTCAAGGCTGATACCATCCCAAAGGATAACCTTCTTGGGTGCAGATCTGGACACATCAAAACAAATGGCATTCCTGACAGTAGAAAAACAGGAGCAACTCCCTTTCTACTTCATGGCATTAACAAAGCAGAACCAGCTAACAGCAAGAAAAGTCCTGCAAGCTCTCGGTTACATGGCATCCTGCATAAAATTGATTCCACATGCCAGATTACATATGAGAAAGTTACAGTGGTACCTAAGGAATTTATGGTCTCAGCACAAGCACAGCCTAGAAACCCAAATTCCAATAATTCCATGCCTGAAACAAGAATTCCAATGGTGGGCTCAGGCCTGTCAATCAAACAAGGGACTGCCCTTCCACAGCACTCAACCAAGCCAGACCATCACAACAGATGCATCAGACCTCGGTTGGGGGGCACACATGCTGGACAAGTGCATACAAGGCTTATAGACTCAAGACCAGCTGCACCTACACATAAATCAAAAGGAAATGCTGGCAGTAAAACTGGCAATTCAGGCATTCAGACCATTTCTTCGACAGGGTCAACTGCTGATAAGGACGGACAACACCACAGTTATGTGGTACATCAACAAACAGGGAGGCACACATTCATACCCTCTATGCCGGATGGCAATGGACCTCTGGAATGTGGCACTGAGCTTCAACATTCAGCTACAAGCAATTTTTGTGCCAGGAAAAGAAAATATACTAGCAGACATCCTAAGCAGAACTACCACGGATGCCCACGAATGGATGCTGCATCCGGACATCTTCAAAACCATTACAGGGAAATGGGGACTACCAGAAATAGACTTATTTGCATCCCCACACAATCACCAACTGAAAAAATTCTGCACAAGGACGTACCACCCACTTGCTTGGAAAGTGGACTCCCTATCTTTCAGTTGGAAAAACCTGACAGCATATGCATTCCCACCTCTTCCTTTGATGCACAAGGTGCTATTGAAGATCAAAGAAGCCCGTCCAAGGATCATCCTGATAGCTCCAGACTGGCCAAGGCAACATTGGTACCCATTACTGAGGAGTATGTCTCGGGAACAAATATGGCCTCTGCCCTAGTTCCCTTGCTGTTAACACAGAACAACTTCAAAACCCTGCATCCAAGCCTGAAAACACTGCAGCTGGCTGCCTGGAACATTGCATAAGACCAAATAACCCAGATTTATCTCAAAGGGTTAAAGACATTATCTTGGAGGCTCGCAGACCCTCAACAAGAAAAAATTATTCAGCAAAATGGAAAAGATATTTCATTTGGAGTACTGCAAAAGGAGAGGATGTGTCACTGGTAAACATAGCTAACATCCTGGAATACTTGGCAGAGCTCTTCCACAACGGCCTGTCCTATTCTTCCATTAAGATTCATGCATCAGCTATTTCAGCAGAATACAACTTGGATCCTCCAGTCTTCTCACATCCTCTGCTCAGGCAGTTTCTGAGAGGGATTAAAACTGTAAAGCCACCTAGGAAGCCACCATGGCCAGCATGGGACTTGAACTTTGTGCTAGAAGGGTTGACAGACTCTCCTTTCGAGCCAGCAGCAACAGCAGAATTACAGTACTTATCATGGAAAACTGCTTTCCTGCTTGCAATCACTTCAGCAAGAAGGGTATCTGAGCTACAGGCATTAATGGCAGTACAGCCCTTCCTGATCTTCCATCTAGATAGTGTCCATGAGAACTAATCCTACTTTTATGCCAAAGGTGGTCTCCAGGGTATCTTTAAATCAAGCTATCCACCTACCTACATTCTTCCCCAACCCACAGAACAGGGGAGAAAGACTGTTGCATACCTTGGATGTACATAGACAATTACGTTACTACCTGGACAGGACCAAGAGCAATAGAAAAACTGACCAGCTACTGGTAGCATATGCAACAGGAATGGAAGGAAAAGCAATTTCAAAACAGACAATCTCTAAGTGGATAGGAACTTGCATTAGATTTTGTTACTCCTACCATGGGAAGAAAACTCCAGAAAACATCAGGCCTCACTCTAGAAGGGCTACAGCCACTACCACAGCTTTTTTACGAGGAGTGGCTACCAAAGACATTTTAGAGGCTGCTACTTGGAGCTCCGTGCATACATTTGCCAAGCATTATAATTTACCTTTATACTCCAGATCCCGAGCAGGTTTTGCCACTGCTGTTTTGCAAGGGATCTTAACTACACCATAATCTTATTTCTCCTCCTCCCCCAGTTTGGCTATGGTATTCTACCCATTTGTAAGGACTGCAGATGCATTCTTGAAGGACATAGTACAGTTTTGTACCTACCATAAATGTAGATGTCCGATAGGCATGCATCTGCAGTCAGGATTACCCACCCTCCTTCCCTCTGTGGTACTCCTAGGGTATTTGCCCATCTTGTAGCTAGCTGGGGGAATCTGTTATGGTGTATTTGTTTGTATATATGTACATACATGCTTATTTTTTGTTTGCTCTCTACTATTTGGAACCATTTGCATTTATCCAAATTTAGCCTTCCTAGAGGGCACCTGGCATCTGGGGCAAGAAACACTGAGGAAAATGGCATCGGCTGATGCCTTTATACCCGAAGAACTGCAGCTATGACGTCGGGTGAAGTGCGACACCAGCCGAGGCCAGACCCAGACTTTGGAATCCGGCCGACCGAAGGGCTGCCTGACGACAGGACAACCCATTTGTAAGGACTGCAGATGCATGCCTATCGGACATCTACATTTATGGTAGGTGCAAAACTGTACTTTGTCAGGAGGCAGACAGTTGAAGGGATGTCATGATCAACATATTTAATTGCATATGGCTGCCTTTAACAGTGATGCATAACCTGCTGGATCAAAACCTTCCACATGTGAAGGTGTTAAATATGAGTAAAGTTGTACATATCACATATAAGTAATATTTTTATGCCTGCCACCAGTTGCTTATAAATACACACACAAGTATGTACATAATGTCAGATTCAAGCACCTGCCTAACGTATAGTCTCTAGAGCTGTGTACTAATAGCTGATACCACAGAAGATGTCAAATCACATTTCTCAGAAAGCATACGTTTGAGGGATAATTTGAGCATTGTGTTAGAATGTATATGGCTTGAATTATACATCTCACATCTGTTGAGTAAGTTAATCCTGCCTGTTAATATTTGCTAATGTTAATAATTGCACATCACCAGATTTGAACTTTTGCCTAAATCCACATACTGTTGAGCTGTGCTTTAACTGCTGATGCCACTGAAGTTGTCTTATCACAGTTGTCTTGAAAGCACACAGTTGGAGGGCTGATGAGCAAATACTTATGGTTTCCCGGAAAAAAGGGGTACAACGCTTGGTGATACCACTGCTTGTGTAAATGTTAGCACGAAATGTGAGTGTACACATCAGATACTTTGGATATGCAATTCCTGCATTGTACTGTTTGATAAACTCATAGTAGCTGGAATCAAACAATTGAATATCTAAGTTAACATTCTCCATGGCTGTACATTAATCACTGATGCCACAGAAAGTCTTGGGTTCGTAGCTGTGTACAAAGCTAATGGCCCTGGAGTTTTTACAAGCCTAGCCCATAGGATTACCCTGGCATTGTGCCACCTGACCTTAGATGTTTTTCTTGTTTCACTGTTGCAGTCATCACACTTGGGTTATCTGCCTGCAGGTAGACCTCAGTTTCCCGAATACCAGAGTCTTGGGATTTCTGCGTGGGATGCTGTTGCCTCTTCCATGACGTCAGGGGTATAAAACATGCAGCCAACGCCATTACATCAGTCTTTCTTGCCGTGAAGGAGCCCGAAGCAGAAGCAGTTCGCAAGTGCCAGTTGGCCGCTACCTGAAATTTTCGTTTTTCGAGTTTCAAACCTGAAGTTTTCTAAAACTAAGTACCCCATTGGAGATCCTTTTTTCTTGCTCTAACCTATGTCAGAAAAAGTTAACTGGCTTGCCTGTGGAAAGCAAATACCTCAAAGATTTTCATTCTTACTGCGTCACTTGTTTAGGCCCAGACCACGATGTCCCTCACTGTCGGTTTTATGCCTTGTTTAACCCCCGAACTATTCGTCGTCTGGCTATCTTTGACACTAAATTCTTTCGCTCTCATTCTCCGTATTCTGAAATGGCTTCGATAAGCCATCTGACTACCGATCTTTCGAAAAAACATAAGGATAAAGACAGAGACAGGACGCATAGGTCCAAATCTGCCAACGGCACTTCTGTTAAGCTAGTCGCCAGTCGGCCAGTACTCAGTGAGGTGCCTTCTCAGCCCTTGATACCCGCTTCTACAGATTCGCAGGCCTCTGCTGAGACCCATTCGGAGTCCGGTATGCCGCAAGATGCTTCCTCGACTATGGAACCTGTGGATCTCTCTACCTTGGATGGGTCTGGAACTGCTGTGCAGGCACTGGCTTTTGAGGATGTATTTTGACCTACCGATGTTAGTATTAAACCGACAACTTTGTTTTTGGCTAAAAGTACTGAGTTTCTCAGGCACAGAGTTTGTACTACGCCTATAAAACTGACGACCAAAATGCATGCTCAAGCTTCCATGCCACAAAAACAAATGCTTAAAATGGCTGAAGACCCTGTTACTCTTAATTAGGGGAAGCCAGCCTTCCCCTGCTAAAAGACAAAGAATTGAATTTCCTTCTGATTCTACAGACCAGGAGTCTGATGACTCTGACCCTTATGATTATCAGGACATACCCTTATCTACCTATGAGGATTCTGATGCAGAGGATTCCATTCCCTCTGCCTCCCCTCCAGAGGATTTTTATTTTGGTGAAACCTTGCATACCTTAACAGAGCATTTCCACTGGGAATGCCAGGACTATTCTCAGTCCAAAAAGAGACTCAGAGAATTTTTAGATTTGCCTCAGCACAGGCCTCTAGCTATATACCCCCTGTCCTGGATATTGTAGATGATGTCTTCATGGAATCCAGTCTTACTCTTGACACTTTACCACCAGCTCCTAGGAAACCTGGCAGGTACTACAGAGTGCCTGACTGTCATAAATTTCTCTTTAAGAATCCTACTGCGGATCCAGAGACCATTTCCCAGGGACCTAAAGGCATTAAGGCTACTACAGTGAAACACCCTACCCCTTTAGACAGGGATTCTAGAGCTTTAGACAGATGGGGCAAAAAGGTATATACCTCTGCTACTCTTGCCATCAGGGCTTTGATTTGCCAGTTTCACATGTTGAAGTACCAGCAACATATTATGGAATTAATAAAGCAATGTTGTTACTCCCAGACTGTGCAGAAAATAGATTTACAAGAGTTAATGCATTCTGCAAACCAATTTAGTAAACATAATTTGCAGTGTGGGTTTGATGCCTTAGAAACATCTTGCAGGACTGCTGTCACTGGGTCTGTACTGAGAAGGCATGCTTGGCTGAAGGAACAAATCTTGCCAGACCATGTCAAAGCAAAATTACTAGGTGCTTCATTAAATCAGGATTGTTTGGCACAAAAGCAGAAGTTCTTAAAAAGATGGAGGAAAAAACTAAATCTATGCAAACTGAAGATTTCTTACAGGTGCAGCCACACAGATTCAGTAGGCATTGGCCTTCTAAAAACAGGTCCTTTCCAGTCCATCCCAGGCCTTTTCAGTCCAAACCCAGGGGAAACAGACCACCAAGACTACAGTCTCAGGGTATGCAGAGATCTAAACATTGGAGTGCTGCCACCTCTAAATCAGGGAGTGGTAAGCCACCCCATTATGGAAAAAGTTCACAATGACTTTTCAGTCATCCTTCCCAGCCATGCCCAAGTACTTGCACCCCTAGGAGGGAAACTCACCCTCCATGTAAAAAACTGGATGTCCATTACTCAGGACCGATGGGTTCTAAACATTGTATCCCAGGGATACAGATTCTACTTCCACTCACTGCCAACCCCAAACGAGTTGCCAGACCTTCCTCCAAACCAGTGGGCAGAGGCCCAAAAACAAGTGCTTTCCCTTCTCAATATCAGGGCTATTCAACCTGTTCAAGTAGAACAAAGAGGGGCAGGTTTTCTACTCCAGGCTGTTCCTTGTGCCCAGAAAAGAGAGCTCTTGGTGCCCTATCCTAGATCTGTCAATTCTCAACACCTTTCTGGTGGTCCCAAAATTCAAAATGCTTACACTGCAACAGTTTCTTCCTATGCTAGCCAAGGATGCCTGGTTAGTCACGCCAGATTTAAAAGAAGCTTATCTGCACATCCCCATAAGGGAGTCCTGCAAGAAATATCTACGTTTCAGGGCAGGCTCTTTGCCCTATCAGTTCTCTGCACTTCCCTTTGGCTTATCTACTGCACCCAGAGTATTCACAAAGTGCCTGGCTCCTGCCATTGCATACTGCAGGCAGAGAAATATTCAAATTTACCCAAGTTTGGAGGATTACCTGATTCAGGTGGACAGTCAGGAATTGCTACTTAAGCACCTGACATTTGTAAAAAGGCTTCTAACTTCACTGGTATACACAATCAACGAAAAGACGTCACAACTGGTGCCCAGTCAAACAATTTTATTCCTGGGAGCAAGCTTGAACACAACTTCCCAGATGGCATTCCTCACTCCAGAAAAGCAGGTCTATTTGACAACCTACTTCAAACTAATGGCCACCAAAACCCAGCTATCTGCAAGGAAAATACTGCAAGCCGTAGGGTTCATGGCCTCATGCATTCTACTAATTCCATATGCAAGACTGCATATGAGGAAACTTCAATGCTACCTAAAAAGTCTCTGGTGTCAACATTCTCAGGTCCTGGAAACAGTGATTCCTATCATACCTTGTCTAAGGGCAGGGTTCTTTTGGTGGGCAGAGGCATGCAACCACAACAAGGGACCTCCTTTTACTCAACCCCTCGCCGCCCAAACCCTGACAACAGACACATCAAACTATGCATGGGGGGCTCACATGGCAGGCAAATGGAGCCCAGCACAAATCTACCTGCATATCAATCAAAAAGAGATGTTAGCTGTACAGAATGCTCTGGCAGCCTTCAAATACCTTATCATTCCAGGACAGACCACACCACAGTTATCTTGTACATAAACAAGCTGGGGGGAACTCATTCCTACCCACTTTGCAGGTTAGCAATAGCCCTGTGGAACACAGCCTTGAGCAACCAAGTGCACCTGCAAGCTCAATTCCTGCCAGGCAAACAAAATTCACTGGCAGATGACTTAAGCAGAAATCTACTGGACACACATGAGTGGAAACTGGAAACCAACTCATTCAGACTTCTAATCCAGAGGTGGGGGGGCACTGGAGGTTGACCTCTTTGCCTCCCCCCAAAACCACCAACTGAGCAAATGTTGCACCAGGAATCCTCACAGCAGAGACTGGAAGGTGGTATCCTTTATATGGGAAAACCTCTCAATTTATGTGTTTCCTCCTCTGCCTCTCCTCTCAAAAGTACTACTTAAGATAAAACAGGACAGGCCAAGGACAAATCCTTATTGCCCCAGACTGGCCACGCCAGCACTGGTCCCCACTCCTACTGGCCCCTCGCCACGCCCCAGGAAATTTTT